>NC_057812.1:277898192-278177187 GCF_018294505.1 Triticum aestivum | reverse complement strand
CTGCAGTGGAGTTGCGAGAGGAAGAAGACGAAGAAGAGAGAGGAATAAGAAAAGACCGAGGCATGCCTATTTATAAGGGGATAAGCCAACAGGCGGGCGCGAAAATCGAGGAAGACCCAAATAATGGTTATCTAACTAAATGGGCGCCTCGATTCTCAGAAGGCATTAAAGATGAAGATCCGTTGGGAGATGACGTCATAAAAGTTTTTCGTGTTTTCAAGAGATGATGTCATGGTGGGTTACAAAAACCTCTGCGAGGATAAGAAGATGGATTTTGTTTAAGTGTTTAAGATTGACAAAGAACAAAGTTCAAAGTCAACCTGGGGCCTAATGTTGGGGATATAGCTATCAGTTATGACCCGCCCAGGAGGGGCCGGGTCAGCCCCAATGGCGGGTCACAAAGGAAGCCCAGTAGACATTCAAGGCGATAGTTTATTAAATCTTATAGGAGGCCTAAAGGCCTAGATGCGGCTTAAGGCCCAATATTGTAAACCGCCGTATGTAAGGAAAGACTTGTAAGGAAAGGAATGTAAAAGAAGTCATCGAGCTGGACACGATTTATGAGCCAGCCGGGACTTTGTAGGCCACCAGGCGACAACCCGTGTATATAAGGGGATGACCCGGTGGCGGCTTAGGGCAAGAAACAGGAGATCGATAACCAAGCCGGCGAACTAGCCTCTTGGTGATCGAAACCCCAGCAATACCAACACAACTAGACGTAGGCTTTTACCTTCATCATAAGGGGCCGAAGTAGTATAAAACCTCTCGTGTCCTTTGTCCTGATTAACCCCTTTAAGCTTCCTATTTGTGATGGCCCTACGACTAAGTCCTTTTGCTAGGACATCTGCCGTGACAATTCCACGACACTTTCTGTAAAATGCTTGCTAAGTATGATGTTAATCATAGAATTGCATCTCCATACCACCCACAGTCTAGTTGTCAAGTAGAACTGGGTAATAGAGAGCTTAAATTAATTTTGCAAAAGACTATTAATAGATCTAGAAAGAATTGGTCCAAGAAACTCGATGATGCATTATGGGCCTATAGAACAGCATATAAAAATCCTATGGGTATGTCTCCGTATAAAATGGTTTGTGGAAAAGGATGTCACATACCTCTCAAACTAGAACATAAGGCATATTGGGCCATTAAAGAGCTCAATTATGATTTCAAACTTGTCTGTGAGAAGAGGTTATTTGACATTAGCTCACTTGATGAGTGGAGAACCCAGGCTTATGAGAATGCCAAATTGTTTAAAGAAAAGATTAAAAGATGGCATGACAAAAGGATACAAAACTGTGAGTTTAATGTAGGTGATTATGTTTTGTTATACAACTCTCGTTTAAGATTTTTTGCAGGAAAACTCCTCTCTAAATGGGAAGGTCCTTACGTTACCGAGGAGGTCTATCGTTCTGGTGCCATAAAAATCAACAACTTCGAAGGAACAAATCCGAGGGTGGTGAATGGTTAAAGAATCAAACATCATATCTCAGGTAATCCCATAAACGTTGAAACCAATATTATTGACACCGTAACCCCGGAGGAGTACATAAGGGATACTTTCGAGAATGTTTCAGACTCCGAAAAGGAATAGGTATGTGGTACGGTAAGTAAACCGACTCCAAAACAGTTCTAATGGCAATTTTTCTCCGTTTTGGAATGCTTAAGAAAATAAGAAGTAGTACGAAAGGGACACGAGGCATCCACGAGGGTGGAGGGAGCACCTTACCCCCTGGGCACGCCCCCTGCCAAGTGGGCACCTCGTGTGCCCTTCGGACTTCGATTTCTTGCACGATACTTCTTTTGGTCCGTAAAAATTCATTATATAATCTCCCGAATGTTTTGAACACCGTACCACATAAATATCTCGTGTTTTTGTTTCGAGCTATTTTTTTGACAGATCTAGATCACCATGATGTCTTCAAGCGCCCCCAAGGACAAGTTTTTCGAGAAGGTCATCAACCCCTTCCTCGCGGAGGTGCTGCAACACCCTCAAACCATTGAGATGTGTGAGGGGGTGTTGCACATCTGCGATGTTGAGGGACCAAGAAGGACCGGAAGCGTGGAGATAAGACTCGAAGCAATGGAGCAACAAGTTTTCAAGTGTCAGGGGATGGTGGAACACGGACTCGATGCCAACCACATGATGATCGCGGAGTTCACCAACAACCACAAGCTCGATGCCAAGAATATTGGGGAGACCATCCTCAAGCTTCACGAGAAAATCGAGCACCTCCAAGCCCAGATCTATGACCTGCAAAACCAAAACTATGAGTATGAATATAGATTCAAGAGGATGAGTTTGGCTGCAGATTTGAGGATCCCGGAGACTCAATCATCCTTCTATGATGGTGAGCCTATGCCATGGAAGATGGACGACAAGCCTACATCATCAACAACTCCATCATCACCACCTCCGAAGAAAGAGACATAAAAACATGGGTATGGGCACTCCCCTTGGAAACTACCAAACTTGGGGGAGTGCCCCGGTATCGTATCACCATCACACTTCTATCTTTACCGTTTTTCTAAGTTCGATCCTTTTGGTTATATCTTGATCTAGTAGAATAAAGTTTAGTATGATCTAGCTTTGAGTTTTATGTTGATCCTTATCTATGTAATCAAGTCCATGAGCTATATATAATAAAGATTAGTCTTCAGTCAAGGGCTTGGTTATCTTGCTATGATCTTAAGGAAATAAACAAGGAATAAAAAGAAATAAAGAGATCATATTGATCTTATGGAGAGTAATGACTTCACATACAAAAGAGTATGATGAATACAAGTTGTTGAGAGTTGACAAACATAGTTTTGGTCATCGTTGCAATTAATAGGAAGTAATAAAGAAAGAGAGGTTTTCACATATTAAGAGCATCTCCAACAGCCACGGTAAAAAGCGTGCGCGCGTGGTAAACCGAGTCTTTTGGGCGTGCGGGACGTTTCGGCGCGCTCCAGCGGTGGCGGGAAAATCGCGCGCACGGGAACGGTTTGCGCGCGCGCGGGAAAAGACGGCAGGTCGCGCGCTTTTTTGCTGCACCGCTTTCGGCACGCCTATAAAATGCGGCACGCGCCACACGCCTATTGCACACGCTTCTCTTCCTCTTCCGTTGCCACAAGCCCCTCCATCGCTTCCTTGGTTGCTTTCGCTGCCACCCGCGCCACCGCTCCAGCGCCCCGCCACCATGTCGCCGCGCCGCCGAGGAGTGTCGGGCTACCGCGGCGTTCGCCAGTGCCCCAATGGCGAGTTCTACTCAGAGATACGATCCGGCCAACTTCGGCTCGGCCTCGGCACCTTCGAGACGGCACACGAGGCCGCCCGCGCATACGACGCGGCGGCATGGCGCCTAGGCAGGCCGCGCCAGCAGATGAACTTCCATGATGTCCACACACTGCACCAGGCACTGGACGTCGCCCCGCCACCTCGTCTTCGCACGGCACAAGACCGTGCGGAGCACGCTGAGCGGCAGAACCGCCTCCTCATCGCCTATGAGGACGAGCGGGTCATGGCGGAGTGGCACCAACAACACCCGGAGGACGTCTCCTATGAGTAAGCCTACTGGGCAAGGCACCGCGAGGAGGAGACGCAAAGGCGCCGCACTGAGCGGTTGGACAGGCGTCAACGGAAGGCCCTTGCGCTATCCCAGTGCGATGTAGTTGAGAATGGTGGTGAGACGATCTTTACATCTGATGATGATCGTTGGGAAGACATGTGGCTCGATACGTCAGATCAGACCAGCGAGGATGGCGACGATGACGATGACGACGACGACTGGGAGTAGGTTGTAGATGCACTAGTAGTCTTTATCTATATCCTCGCACTATCTAAATAATTTTTATCTATCTATGCTATGGAACTATGTAAAATATCTATGTATCGTTTTTTCTATCTATGAATTTTATTAAAAAAATGTACACACTGTTTAGCGCGTGTTGCATTTTAGCGCGGCCACTGGAGCTACGCGTGCGCGCTCAATTTTGACGCGTCTGCTAGAGCCACCACTGTCGGCCGCGCCAAACCAGGTGAACGGTGCGTGGCAAATGCCTTTTTTGCGCGCGGCGCGTTGCGCGGCTGTTGGAGATGCTCTAATATACTATCTTGGACATCTTTTATGATTGTGAGCACTCATTAAAATATGACATACTAAAAAGTTGATGTTGGACAAGGAAGACAATGTAATGGGTTATGTTTTCTTATATCCGAAATAAATTATATTTTCAGGGAGCATCCAACATGTTGAGCTTGCCTTCCCCCCTCATTCTAGCCAAATACTTTGCACCAAGTAGAGATACTACTTGTGCTTCCAAATATCCTTAAACCCAGTTTTTCCATGAGAGTCCACCATATCTACCTATGGATTGAGTAAGATTCTTCAAGTAAGTTGACATTGTTGCAAGCAATTAAAATTGCTCTCTAAATATGTATGATCTATTAGGGTGGAGAAAATAAGCTTTATACGAGCTTGTGATATGGAAGAAATAAAAGCGACAGACTGCATAATAAAGGTCCCTATCACAAGTGGCAATATAAAGTGACGTTTTTTTGCATTAAGATTTTGTGCATCCAACCATAAAAACACATGACAACCTTTGCTTCCCTCAACGAAGGGCCTATCTTTTATTTTTGTCTTATACTTTATACAAGAGTCAAGGTGGTCTTCCCCCTTTCCTTTTTACATTTTATCCTTTGGCAAGCACTATATGTTGGAAAGATCCTGATATATATAGCTAATTGGATGTGGGTTCTCATAAAGCATTATTGTTGACATTACCCTTGAGGTAAAAGGTTGGGAGGCAAAACTATAAGCCCCTATCTTTCTCTATATCTGATTAAAATTTCATACCCATAAGTATAGCGTGAGTGTTAGCAATTGTGAAAAACTAAATGATAGTTGAGTATGTGGACTTGCTGAAAAGCTCTTATATTGACTCTTTCCGATGTTATGATAAATTGCAATTGCTTCAATGACCGAGATTATAGTTTGCTAGCTTTCAATGAAATTTCTGATTCATACTTTACATTGTGAATAAGATTGTTACTTTATATATGTTGCTATTCTAAGAATGATCATGATTCCCTCATGTAGATATTTTATTTTATCGACACCTCTATCTCTAAACATGTCGACATATTTTCAATATCGGCTTCCGCTTGAGGACAAGCGAGGTCTAAGCTTGGGGGAGTTGATACGTCCATTTTGCATCATGCTTTTATATCGATATTTATTGTATTATGGGCTGTTGTTACACATTATGTCACAATACTTATGCCTTTTCTCTCTTATTTTACAAAGTTTACATCAAGAGGGAGAATGCCGGCAACTGGAATTCTAGGCTGGAAAAGGAGCAAATATTAGAGACCTATTTTGCACAACTCCAAAAGTCATGAAACTCCATGAAAGTCATTTTTGGAATATATTAAAAATATTGGGCGAAGAAAGCCACCGTCCATGAGGGTGGAGGGCGCGCCCTACCCCCTGGGCGTGTCCCCTCCCTCATGGGCCACTTGGCAGGCCTCCAATGCCCATCTTCTAGTATAAAGTGTCTTTTGCCCTGGAAAAATAGGAAAAAAGGCTTTCGGGACGAAGCGCCGCCGTCTCGAGGTGGAACCTTGGTGGAACCAATCTAGGGTTCCGGTGGAGCAGTTCTGTCGGGGAAACATCCCTCCGGGAGGGGGAATTCATCACCATCGTCATCACCATCGATCCTCTCAATGGGAGGGGGTCAATCTCCATCAACATATTCACCAGCACCATCTCCTCTCAGACCCTAGTTCATCTCTTGTATCCGATCTTTGTCTCAAAACCTCATATTGGTACCAGTGGGTTGCTAGTAGTGCTGATTACTCCTTGTAGTTGATACTAGTTGGTTTATTCGGTGGAAGATTATATGTTCAGATACTTTATGCATATTAATACCCCTCTGATTATGAACATGAATATGATTTGTGAGTAGTTACGTTTGTCCCCGAGGACATGGGAGAAGTCTTGCTATAAGTAGTCATGTGAATTTGGTATTAGTTCGATATTTTGATGAGATGTATGTTGTCTTTCCTCTAGTGGTGTTATGTGAACGTCAACTACATGACACTTCACCATTGTTTGGGCCTAGGGGAAGGCATTGGGAAGTAATAAGTAGATGATGGTTTGCTAGAGTGACAAAAGCTTAAACCCTAGTTTATGTGTTGCTTCCTAAGGGGCTGATTTGGATCCACATGTTTCATGCTATGGTTAGGTTTACCCTAATTCTTATTTCGTAGTTGCGGATGCTTGCGAGAGGGGTTAATAATAAGTGGGATTATTGTCAAAGGAAGGGCAGTACCCAAGCACTGGTCCACCCACATATCAAATTATCAAAGTAATGAACGCGAATCATATGAGCATGATGAAAACTAGCTTGACGATAATTCCCATGTGTCCTCAGGAGCGCTTTCCTTTATATAAGAGTTTTTCCAGGCCTGTCCTTTGGTACAAAAAGGATTGGGACACCTTGCTGCACCTTGTTTACTTTTATTACTTGTTACCCGTTATGAATTACCTTATCACAAAACTATCTGTTACCGATAATTTCAGTGCTTGCAGAGAATACCTTACTAAAAACCGCTTGTCAATTCCTTATGCTCCTCGTTGGGTTCAACACTCTTACTTACTGAAAGGACTATAATAGATCCCCTATACTTGTGGGTCATCAAATGACTTGGCTTCCGTGGAAGCCGCGTCCTTATCCTTCGGATCTGCAACAAGGGGAGTCCCATCAGGGTTTATCTTGCTCTAGGGCGGTTAAGCCACAAGAATAGAGCACGAGGCTCTGATACCAACTGAAAGGATCGAGATGGACCTAGAGGGGGTGAATAGGTACAAATACAAATTTTAATTCTTACTTAGCAATTTTAGGCACTAATGCGGAATATGAAAGTGAACCTAACAATTGCAAGTATGATACTAAGAGCTAAGCAAGGTAAACAAGTACCACAAGTATATGAGTAAGCAAACGCAGTATGATACAACTAAATACTAAGAGACAAGTAACCACAAGTAGGAACTTAGGGTTAGGAATAACCGCAACTCCGAGAGACATGGATGTATGCCAGTGTTCACTTCCTTGGAGGGGAAGCTATGTCACCGTTTAGAGAGTTGGGTGTTACCACGAAGGCTCACCCTATTCTCTATTTGAGATATCACCACGAAGGCGATTCTCAACCACTAGTGGTAGACCTTGGGGTGGTCTCCAAACCCTCACAAACTTTCCGGGGTAATCACAATGGTCGATTCCTCTCCGAAGTACTCCTACCGCCTAGGAGTCTCCAAC
This sequence comes from Triticum aestivum, assembly GCF_018294505.1. Taxonomy (NCBI): domain Eukaryota; kingdom Viridiplantae; phylum Streptophyta; class Magnoliopsida; order Poales; family Poaceae; genus Triticum; species Triticum aestivum. The sequence continues at coordinate 278,169,882 of NC_057812.1, read as the reverse complement.
CTCCAAGAGTAACAAGAGCCATGGGGAAAAGCTCATGAATTGCTCAGATCACGAATTCCTTTGGTGCAAAGAAAGGGAAGGAGTGGATCTAACACTTCATTGGACAACTTCTCACAAATGCTCTCAAATCCCTTCGGGATCTAAGATTTGGTGTATGAGTGTGTGTGTGTGTGTGTGTGTGTGTGTGTGAGAGAGAGAGAGAGAGAGAGAGTGAAATGTATTCTAGGGATTGCTCAAAGTGAATGGTCAACTCTTTCCCGTGGAGGAAGAAGGCTATATATAGTATTGGAGCAAATATGGCAGCTATAGTGTAAGTGACAGGGGCATGCCGGACATCCAGGCCAGGGGCTGGACATCCGACACGGTGTAATGCCTGTGTAATAAAACAGAGAGAAGAGAACAAAACGGAGAGGCGGACATCCGGGGTAGGGCCCGGGCATCCGGCGTGGCTGGAAGTCCCGGACATCCGGCGTGGTGCCCGGATATCCAGAGATAACTTCACAGAACAAATGCTCTATGTTCAGCAAGGGCCAGATATCCGGCTGGACATCTTGGACATCTGGGGACACAGGAGAGCCCGAACATCCAGTAGGGTGGCCGGACATATGGGATTCCACAACCTACTTGATGTATTCTGGACAGTTGGAGCCGGATATCCGGCGGAGCGGCCCAGATATCCGTCATGTGGGCGGGACATCCGGCGTGCTGGCCAGACATCCGGCGTGGGAGCAGAGGTAATGTTTCTCCTGCAGTTTTTAGGATATGAGACCAAGGTGGAGAAGCTAGGTTTTCCTGAACTGAGCAAGTCCTTCACTGGCCCTATTGATCCCCTCTTAATAGTGCGGGATGCTTATACTCAAGAATAAATAGAGATACAATCATTTTGATCTAGTATTTCTTCCTTGAGTGGAATCAACTCTGTATGTCCATAATCCATAAACGTTTGTCATCCGGGGACTAATACCTAAGATTTACTTGACAAACATAGTTAGTCCCCTACATGTATATTGTCATCAACATCAAAAACTTGATGTAAGGACATGATTGCACTTTCAGTTGCGAGCGACACGTCCATGTTTGCAGCGACTCGCCACACACAGCCCTGCTACAAATCACCACGCCCGATATAGAATGAAAACAACATGCACCAGAACTTTCCCCTTCTCATGCGGTAATTTACCTTCTTCCACCGACCCCATGAAGTAGTAAACAATACACGTGTCCACACAGATGCACCAACCCGGCAACACACGACACGCTGCAAGACACCTATGGCAAACACGCTCTAATCATTGGGATAGTGACGGGAGGAAGCCAGGATCGCCGCCGAAGCTTAAATTCCCGGGAGCTGGCTCTATTTGGAAGCAAAGTATTGTGAAGACAGTGATGTGTTTGGAAATCATACTATGTATTTTTGTATTTGGCCAACTTTCTCTTTTTCTCTTTCTCGGTTTCTTTTAAAAAGAGGTGTGGACCTCTTTTTTCAATACTACAAAAATACTATGGTTTATGGATATCATGGTTTATAATAGAGAAAAATATGTTTTCACCCTTAAGTTCCTCAAAAGTATAGACTTGGTCCCTCAAAAAAATTGTAGACATTTGGTCCTTCAAATCTGAAAACTGGATAAGTTCCGTTCAAAACCAGATTTTGACCATGTTGACCAGGTTTGACTGATGAATAGTAAATTCAGAAAAATAGCAACAAAATTAAAAAAACTAAAATTTTGTGGCAACAAAGATGCTTGGATGAGCTAGGTGCGTATAATTTGTGTGGTGTTTCGACATTTGAGGAGCTCATGGCAAAAAAATACAAATTTTAGCTCAAAAAAAGCCAAAATTTGTTTTTTTGCTAGAGCTTCTCAGATGTTATTTGACCACAAACATTTACCGCACCTAGCGCACCCAAGCATCTTGGTTATCACAAAATTTTAGATTTTGTTTTAAATTTTGAATGTGTTTGCTTTTTTAATTTACTGTTCATCTGTCAAACCCGGTCAACGTGCTCAAAATCTGATTTTGGACCAAACTTATCCAAGAATTGAAGGACCAAATGTCTACCAAAAAAATCTTAAAGGACCAATTCTATACTCTTGAGGAACTTGAGGGGCCAAAAACATACTTTTCTCTTTATAATACTATAGTTTTAACTAGAGCCAAACACCTCAAAGTATTTAATACCGTAGTTTTTCAAGATATTGTGGTATTCTTGGAACACTAATATTTTGCAACCAAAGATAGCCAGTGTTTTTAGGATGATAAGGACGTCAATATGAATGGGTATATTACCAACGTCCATCTTGCGTTTGGGAAAACAAGGGCTTGCATGATCAACATTGGTTCGCTCGTACTATACTTCCACTACTGAAGCGTCGCCAACAACAGGCTTTAGTAGGCTGGCCGAGAACGAAAAGTTCCTTTTGTGCACGGCGTTCAGTGGTATGCATATCCTCACCAGTCGGTTGCACGTGGATCATCGTCTCGCATTAATGGCACAAAGTATAGGAGCGATGCATTTGTTATTCAGTAGGCTATATTGGCCGCGTAATCTACCCGGTTTGGTCCTGGATACCTCTGCATGCGCAGCAGATGTCCAGCGACTAGCACTAAGAGAGGCCAGAATTTAGAACAGGTTGCAAATTGTACCAACTGGCCCCGAGCACAAGTTAGGCCACTGCAAATTGTGCCAACTCGCTCGGCTGGATTGTTTGACTGGTTTAGCAAACAAACTCTTCTGCACACAATTATTGGTCCATCTTACATTTCTTTATAGATGTTTAGTGCAACAAATAGATGTTATTTAATGCTGCTCTTTTAATCTAATCAAGTGAGTTTAATCATGGATCGCGTGAAGTGTTGAACAAGACTCACAGTCACATTCATGCAGCGGCAATATGGATTACTGTCGTGGAATCGTCACGGCAGATGTCCTAGCGGAAGGACTTAGTCATGGAGCCATCGCAACTAGGTTAGCTTAAAGGGGTTAAACGGGACAAACGACATCGGGAGTTTATACTGGTTCGGCCCCTTGTGGTGATGGTAAAGGCCTAATCCAGTTTGAGGTGGTATTGTTTGGGTTTTGATTACCAGGGAGCGAATACGCTTGGCCTAGTTCTTGATATCTTATTTTCTTGCCCTAAACCTCCGCCGGGTCACCCCATTATATACATAGGCTGATGCCCGACGGCCTACAGAGTCCCGGCCGGCTTATACACAACGTGTCCGGCTCAGTGACAGAATCTATACTTTCCTTAACATACAAGTTAACATATGGCGGTTTACATCCGTGGGCCTCAAGTCGCCCTTGGGTTTTGGTCCTTCAGTAAGCCTGCTTCGTGAACCACCATCTTCAACATCTTCATGGGTCTTGTCATTATGAACCGCCAGTGGTATGACCCGGCCCCTCCTGGGCGGGTCATACCCAATAATTATATCCCCAACATTAGGCCCCAGGTTGATGTGAACTTGTTCGTATCAATCTTTCAATAATTAGAAAAAATCCTTCCTCGTTTGCTTTTGCAAGATCTTGTAACCCGCCATGACGTCATCTCCTAGGATTGTGGTAACCCACTGTGACATCACCTGTCATTAATATTACGTAAGGCCCACATCTTAATATACCTTCTCTTTTAATGAGTTTTAGAAAATCGAGGCGTTTGTGCTGTCACATATCCATTTTTTATCCTCCTCGATTCCCGCGCATGCCACTTATCTTTCCAGCCTTATAAATAGGCCCAGGGGTCCCTTTTCACTTTCCCCCTTGCCTTCTCGTCTCCATCTTCTACCTCACGATGCTTCTACGCCCGAGCTCCATCGCCACCGTCGACCTTCACCACTGCCTTGTCTATGGCCGCTGCATCAACCTGAACTGACCAGAGTCCGTCCGCGCACCTCCGCTGTTCAGCAGCTCCGGTGAGTTTTCCCCTTTCCTCTCACCGTAGATCCCATTAGGGCTTCCGCAAGTTCGTCGCAGTTCATCTCCGCCTTTCTTTTTTCTTCATTGTATTTTGATATTTTGATCCAAACTTTATACTCCTCCTGCGCGGTGGTAGTTGTAGTACTAATTTTTGATACTAAAACATCTCCTCTGCGTGAGAAGTCCAATCTGGACACATGAACTGCTCAATTGCTGCCATTTAGTTTTACATATTTTCCATTATTTGAAGTGTCGTAGATCCAAAATCATAACATCAGTCTATGAAATCTGTTTTTCCAACACTTGACAACTTTTCCAGTCTCAAATCTGTAAATCAATAATTGTGTGGGTGGCTTAGCTCAGAAACCGTAACCAGCGAGGTACCATTAGTCCCCTTTTAAGTCGCCAATAGCTCACCTTTATAATTTCAATCCTATCCTCCGATTTAACACCCTTGTATGCATGCTTCATTATGATTTTCCTTTAAACCAACAACCGGCTTAACCATATAATTTAAACCGGCATAATTCTCCTTTTAGATCATCAAAAAATGGCTAAGACATACACTGCTTGCAACTTGGTCCGATCCCGGGTCACTAAAGAAGACCTGAACAACTTCGTTGCAACTGGCACCTTAGCCAAGAAAGAGGACATCCACTGGAGGGTCCCTGGTGAAGAAAATCCACCTAAGCCCAAGGACGGAGAAGTGATTGTTTTCACTGACCACATGATTCAGCAGTTCAGCCCGCCCGGCTCAAAGTTTTTCCGCGATGTAGTTCATTTTTTCCAACTTCACCCTCAACTTCCGCGACAAGTATTCTGTGAAGCTTATCTTCAAAGGATCCCACAGTTGAATTATTCAGAGAATTTTACTACCTAAACTGTCAAATAGAGTTTACTGATGGGCCCAGCTTGGAACTCGGTGGGGTTTCAATTCAGAAGAGGAAAGAAGCTAGCTTTCCCTATGCCAAGCCGCCGAGTCATCCCAAAGATTGGAACCAAACTTGGTTCTACTGTCAAGACACATGTCTAGCGGATGAAAATCCTCTGCCGAGTTACCGCGACCACTGGCTTAGCAACACACATCCACTTCCCCCACGGATCAACGTGAAGGAGCGGGCCAAATATGCACCAGCTTTTTCAAAGCTTAGAGCCTTCATGGCTAATGGCCTAACTGGCATCGACTTTGTTCAGTGCTGGGTACCATGGAGTGTCTTGCCATTAAGCCATCGACCTGGCTTAATGTGCGAATACATTGGTGATTTAAAAGTTCCCCAGCGCCACTACGACATTCAACTGTCTGATGTAGAAATTAATGAAGCCACCATGGCGTTGTTGAATGAATCTTTGGCAGATTGTAGTAAAACCGGACTTTGTCCTTTCCGCTCCTTCAACAAGCCGCCAACTGTAAGTGTTGCACACCTTCTGTTTAATCACATTTGCATTAATACTACCCACTTATGATCTTTTGATTTTAACAGGCCAACTCTTCATTTTGGAAGAAGAAACCGCAAGAAAAATCAGCCAAACCGGCTCGTACCAAGACCAAGGTCAGCAAGAGGCCTGCTAAGATGAAAACCATCAAGCCCGCCGGGTTAAACTCGAATGATGACAGTGATGATGATGAGTCGGAGGTAGAACTTGACTCTCTTGGCTCATTTTTGATACATCTCATTGACAATGATTATTCTTAGGAGGAGGCCGACGCCAGCCGTGCAGATGATGCAGAGGTAATTGTTCTTTCCTCTGGCTCAGAACCTCTGCCAACACAGAAAACCCGACAAGGAAGCCGGAAAGTAAGCTTTTCTCACCCTTTAGCTCACTTGGATCCCAACTTTATTTTTAAGAAGCAACAACATGAAGCTCGCCATACAACTCGGAACATTGGCGGTGGAGTTTTATCCTCCGGCTTACCGAACACCCCAGCACCTCGCAAATGTCGATAGGAGATCTCAAAAATTTCTGGCTTAGATTATCCAAAGGCCGGAGTTTACCGACAACCTCTTAATCCCTTCAATTCAAATTATCAGGGAACATCTCACTCTTCCTCTGGCAACTCAACAGGGACTCATATCCCGGCCTTCAAACCGGTGCCAGGGTAAGATTATCAATCTTTTGCTTTTAATTATATACCCAATTGTTGTACTAATATCGCCTTGCATTTCATTCACAGGGCATGCAAAACCCCAGCAAGAAGGCGAAGGTGACCAAAACTCCTGAGAACCCTTCTGAGTCGGAGCAGCAAACAAAAAAAACCTCTCAAGCTCCTGAAGCCACAGTTGATGAATCGCCACTAGTTGATCACAATGTGGACGTTGACCAGATGAACGTTGACCCGGCCATCACCGATCCGCCAAGCCCCATCAAGACAGCAAGCCCTATTAAGCCGGAGGAAGAAAAAGATGATGATGTTACCATCACTGGGCATGGCTATACAGAGCCAAGCAAACCCACTGTCCTATCCAAACACAACGCTAAGGAAGAAATTTATGTTGCTGATAAGGGCAGGTGGTCGGCTAATCTGGACAATTATGCCTGCTTCAGTGCCCAAGAAATTCACTCTGGGTATTTGAACCGTCTTTATACAAGCCGCGACTATGAAGCCGGCTTAGTAAATTTGATGAAGGAGCGCTATGAGGTAAACACTGTAACTCCTTTCCATATGAATATACTTCCATTAGCCGCCAAGTTTATTGGACATGATAGAATAGAATGTGTTGTAAACTTCAATAGTTGCATAGATCAAATCCAGTAGCCCCCAAGGGCCGGTTTATGCTTTCAAGATAAACTGGGAATTATAATAATAGTACTTCAACTTTGCATGTGTAGCCCCCAAGGATCAGTTTAATCTGTCAAGATGAACCGGGACTTTTGATAATACAGATTTAATTTCCCATCTATAACCCTCAAGGGCCGACTTAATCTGTTAAGATAAGTTGGGTCTCAATACCATGTATATCCCAAAAATTGAAGCACGGAGCCTCCATGACTCGGCTATAATCAGCATATAAGAACCAGATCACCATAAACTTTTCTTGAAAAAGAGCAATAGGCATTAGCCCCCAAGTGCCAAGGAAAATACTTGTATTGTGCTTGGGACTCCAAAAAAGATTTTAAGAGCAACAGGCATTAGCCCCCAAGTGCCAAGGAAAATACTTGTATTGTGCTTGGGACTCCAAAAAAGATTTTAAGAGCAATAGGCATTAGCCCCCAAGAGCCAAGGAAAATACTTGTATTGTGCTTGGGACTTCAAATATATTCATTGCAATCTCATTTATTGCTTGTCTCTTGTAGGCCGAGCTTAGTACCAAAGAATCACAAGTCGCTGACCTTCAAGAAAACATCATGTCTCAGCAAGCAGAAACCTCCAAGGCCAAAGATGAGCTGACCACTGCTTTAGCAGAAATGGAGAAGCTGAAAGAAGGCTTCAAAGTTGAACAGGTGGGTTGGGATATAGAGAGGTCAGCCCTATTGAAGAGGGATGAGGATGCCGAAGCAGCCCTTAAGCCGGTAGCTGCAGAGCTTGTCGGCTTAAAACAACAAATCAATGCCATGACTACTGCCATTTTCGGTAAATAACTTCCTCTTGATATTTTTAGTGTATGTTAACCAATGTGCTTCCGGCTTACAAACTTCCTTGATGATACAGGCTCCAGAGTTGCCCACCTTGGCTCAGACATGCGGAAAAAACTGAAAGCCGCCTACATGCTCATAGAGCAGTTATATACTGGCGCACAACGGGTCATCTGCACAGCTGCTCACAACAAACAGCCTCCAACCCTCATCCAGGATACGTTGGAGAAGCTATCTATGCTGCCTCAGCGGATCGAAGAATTGAAGAAATTAGCTATCAGAGCCGGTGCACTTACAGCGCTAACCTGGGCCAAAGCATGGCTAGCTGATCTTGAACCGGCAGTCTTGGCAAACGGCTGCCCGAGCATAAAAGAAGACGGGTCACCCTTCGGCGCAGAAGACTTCTCCACAATTGCAAGGGAAATGCGTCCTCTGGACAGTAAGCTGGCTGAAGACACTAATCTTTCATATTATCAGCCAGTTACGACGCCGACAACAAGAAGGTCAAGGCACCGACTCACGATTCTCAAGACCTGATCCTCCGATCTGTAAGTACACTTTTGCCCCTGATGTTAACCCATCAACAGTTATAAGTGATGAAGCTATATTCAGAGATTTGACTGGGATCAACTGGGCAACCACTGACTTCCAGCCATTGGGTGAAGATGATCAGGATGAACCGGTGTTGGACGATTCACAACCTTCAACTCATCAAGGCCAAAATCCATAAGTCACAGGTCGGCTTAGCATCTATTTTCTGTGAAACTGCCAAAACAATTATTCTTTTGGGGCATCAGATTCCTAGCAATAGGCTAGCTAAACTCTTGATCTGCCATGCCACCATGCATGTTTTGTTTTCAATAACACTGTTGATCCGCCAGTTGAAGATCTGCCACTTATGCTTATCATATCATCAAGTATGTAGAGCAGATTTTATTTTCCCTGCACATACATAGATCACAAGTGCTCTGGCGGTTTACCCCAGAGTAGGTCATAATACCCTATATAAAAACCACTGATGACTAAAACAGTCCATAACCAGGGCCAGTTTAATCATAACCTTTTATAATCATAACAAAATATCATACCTGCGATATTTGCTCACATTGTCGGCTTATCATACCTGTGCAGTAAGGGTTACAACCCAAAATATTGAGTGCACAATGCCCTGTTCAATTGACTTATACCGCCGGCTTACAACGTCGTATGCAGCAAGGGATGATATCCCAAAACTTAGAGCACAGCGCTTCCAAGTATATAAAATCATCATACACCGGCAACTTATAGTCCAAAGCCAGGCCGGGTTAACAAACGCCAGATAAATTCATATATGAACCATAAGGCAACATATCCTCCATCGGTTTTCAAATATATCACAAAAGATGAAGCTCAAAAAATGTTCAAATCAAATAAAAAGCAAAAAAACAAAGCTTTTCACAAGCTGCCAAGCCTTCAAGTCAAGTGTTTTTCAAGGGCCGCACAACCACTGAGTTAACTTTGACAAGTTCAACCTTATAAGCCGGGCCTCACATGACCAATCGTCGTTTTAACTTTGACAAGTTCGGGGTCCGTATAAGATTGACTTGTCAAAAGTACAGTAAGTCATTCCAGTCAATCTGGGAAGAGTGGCAGACTTAAAAAGGCAGGATAACACGGGTTTTTAGGTGAATACACCTGGCTTCCAAGCCTACTACAAGGGTCATAAGAACTCTTATCCATTGAACAGAGAGCCCCCAAGTAGTATTTCATTCCAGGCGGAGAAGCCGGATCAATATGGTAATCATAGCTATGCTCAATGAGCAGGAAGCCCCCAAATATTTAGTAATCATGGCGTACAAATCGTATCAAGAGGGTAGTCATAGCTATGCTCAATGAGCAGGAAGCCCCCAAGTGATCATATGAAGTGACAATAAACACTCATTATTCTTAAAAATGAAACGACAGAGGCCCTGAATTATCAGGGATGCCAGCTTTGCTATATCCATCATAATATATACATTGTCAAAGTATGTACATCACAAGAGCCAGTGGCTCAAGTGTAATAAGGCCAAAGATGAGCAATATTCCAAGGCCGGCGGGTCTCCTCCTCCGACGTGCGTGAGTCTTTGTGGTCTCGAACATCGGTAAGGTAGTATGACCCATTGTTCAGATTTTTGCTGACCACAAAGGGCCCTTCCCAAGGTGGGCATAGCTTGTGCATATCAGTTTGATCCTGGATAAGCCGGAGCACCAAATTACCTTCTTGAAAGGTTCTAGTTTTAACCCTGCGGCTGTCATAATGGTGCAGATCTTGTTGGTAAATCGCCGAACGAACCGCCGCAAGGTGACGCTCCTCATCTAACTGGTCAAGTGCATCCTGACGTGCTTTTTCATTATCAGCTTCAACATAAGCCACCACACGAGGCGAATCGTGACGGATGTCACTAGGGAGAACCGCCTCTGCTCCGTAAACCATGAAGAAAGGCATGTAACCCGTAGATCTGTTGGGGGTGGTATTGATGCTCCATAACATGGAAGGTAACTCTTCCACCCAACAACCCAGTGTCCTCTACAAAGGGACCATAAGCCGGGGCTTGATGCCTTTCAAGATTTCTTGATTGGCCCGCTCAGCTTGACCATTGGATTGGGGGTGAGCCACTGATGATACATCAAGCCGAATATGCTCTCGTTGACAAAAATCTTTCATAGCACCCTTGGACAGATTAGTGCCATTATCAGTTATAATGTTGTGGGTAAAGCCAAAACAGAAAATCACCTTTTTGATGAATTGCACCGTTGTTGCCGCATCACACTTAATAAGCGGCTCTGCTTCAACCCACTTTGTGAATTTGTCAATCATGACCAAAAGGTGAGTCTTTTTATCCTTGGATCTTTTGAAAGGCCCAACCATATCAAGCCCCCAGACTGCAAATGGCCAAGTAATTGGAATCATCCTTAACTCTTGATCTGGTACATGAGCTCATCTTGAAAATTTCTAGCAACCATCACATTTACTGACCAAATCCTCAGCATCAGCATGAGCCGTCAGCCAATAAAATCCATGACGAAAAGCCTTGGCCGCGAGAGACTTAGAGCCGGCATGATGACCACATTCTCCCTCATGAATCTCTCGTAGGATCTCACGACCTTCTTCAGGAGAAACACAATGTTGAAACGCCCCTGTAATACTGCGATGATGCAACTCTCCATTGACAACAGTCATTGACTTAGACCGCCGGGTTATCTGCCTGGCCAAAGTTTCATCCTCAGGTAACTCGCCCTGGGTCATATAAGCCAAATATGGAACTGTCCAATCAGGAATGGCATGAAGAGCCACCACCAATTGTGCTTCCGGGTCAGGAATAGCCAGATCTTCCTCTATAGGCAATTTGACTGAAGGGTTATGCAGGATATCCAGGAAAGTGTTAGGTGGCACTGGTTTATGCTGGGACCCTAGCTGGCTCAAAGCATCAGCCGCCTCATTTTTCCTGTGATCAACATGTTCAACTTGATAATCTTTGAAGTGACCAGCGATAGCATCAACCTCTCGGCAATAAGCCTCCATGAGTGGATCCTTAGAATCCCAAGTGCCAGAAACTTGCTAAGCTACCAAATCTGAGCCGCCGAAACACCTCACCCGGCTTAAGTTCATCTCCTTAGCCATCTGAAGACCATGGAGCAAGGCCTCATACTCAGCTACATTGTTAGTACAAGGGAACATCAACCGGAGAACATAACAAAATTTATCACCTCGTGGGGAAGTCAAGATAACTCCAGCCCCCGAGCCCTCCAATTGCATGGATCCATCAAAGTGAATAGTCCAATATGTGCTATCCGGCTTCTCCTCAGGCATCTGCAGCTATGTCCAATCATTGATGAAATCCACAAGCGCTTGAGACTTGATGGCTGTGTGAGGCATATACTTCAAACCATGAGGTCCAAGATCAATGTCCCACTTGGCTACCCGATCGGTGGCTTCTCTGTTTTGAATAATATCCCCTAAAGGAGCAGAACTAACCACATTGATGGGATGACCCAGAAAATATTGCTTGAGCTTTCGACTAGCCATGAACACCCCATATACAAGCTTCTACCAATGCGGATACCTCTGCTTGGACTCAATAAGTGTCTCACTGATGTAGTAAACCGGCCGCTGAATCGGATATTCCTTGCCTAACTCCTTTCTTTCCACTACAATCGCCATGTTGACAGCTCGGCTGTTCGTAGCCACATATAACAACAAAGGCTCTGTATCAATGGGAGCAGCAAGAACCAGCAGCTCAGCCAACTATTTCTTCAAGGCCTCAAACGCCTGATTAGCAGCATCACTCCAAACAAAGTGATCTCTCTTCTTCATCATCTGGTAAAGAGGAATAGCCTTTTCACCCAACCGGCTTAAGGCCACAATTCGACCCGCCAGACGCTGAACATCATTAATACATGACGGCTTAGCCAGGGAAGTGATAGCCTTAATTTTCACCGGGTTAGCTTCAATACCCCGTTCAGAAACCAGAGAGCCCAAGAGCTTGCCTGTTGGCACACCAAAAACACACTTGTCCGGGTTAAGTATCATCTTGTAGACCCGGAGATTGTCAAAGGTCTCCTTCAAATCATCTATCAGGGTCTCCTTCTTGCTATATTTCACCATAATATCATCCACATAAGCATGAACATTACGCCCAATTTGACTATGAAGGCAATTTTGTACACACCACTGGTAAGTCGCCTGGGCACTCCGAGGCCAAAAGGCATAGACACATAGCAGAAGGCTCCAAAGGGAGTGATAAAAGTCGTCTTCTCCTGGTCCTTCACTGCCATCTTGATCTGATGATAACCAGAATAAGCATCCAAAAAACTCAAATGCTCACAACCCGTTGTAGCATCAATAATCTGATCAATGCGAGGGAGAGCAAAGGGATCATCCGGACAGGCTTTGTTTAAGTCCGTTTAATCCACATACATATGCCAGGTACCATTTTTCTTAAGTACCAGCACCGGGTTAGCCAACCACTCAGGATGAAACACTTCAACAATAAACCCAGCCGGCAAGAGCCGGGCCACTTCTTCACCAATGGCCTTGCGTCTTTCTTCATTGAAACGGCACAGGAATTGCTTGACGGGTTTAAACTTTGGATCAATGTTGAGAGTGTTATTAGCGAGTTCCCTCAGTACACCTGGCATGTCTGAAGGTTTCCATGCAAAGATGTCCCGGTTCTCATGGATGAACTCGATGAGCGCGCTTTCCTATTTTGGATCCAGGTTAGCACTGATGCTGAACTGTTTGGATAAATTGCCAGGAACGAAGTAAACTAGCTTAGTGTCATTCGCCGACTTAAACTTCAACAAGGGATCATGATCCGTGGTTGGCTTCTTCAAGGATGTCATAACCGTCGGGTCAACATTATCCTTGTAAAATTTCAACTCCTCTGTTGCACAGACAGACTCAGCATAAGCAGCATCGCCTTCTTCACACTCCAAGGCTATCTTCCAGCTCCCATGTACCATGATGGTGCCCTTATGACCCAGCATCTTAAGCTGCAGATAAACATAACACGGCCTTGCCATGAACTTAGCATAAGCCGGCCGTCCAAACAGAGCATGATACGGGCTCTGGATCTTGACAACTTCAAAGGTCAAAGTCTCCACTCTGGAATCATGTTCATCCCCAAAGGCCACTTCCAAAGCAATTTTTCCCGCAGGATACACCGACTTACCAGGCACCACTCCATGGACAACGGTATTAGATGGCTTAAGATTTTTGTCAGTCAATCCCATACGACGGAAAGTATTATAATAAAGGATATTGATGCTACAGCCTCCATCCATGAGCACCTTAGTGAACTTGTACCCCCCCCCCAACCTGTGGGCTACCACCAGAGCTAAGTGGCCTGGATTATCAACCCGGGGTGGGTGATCCTCACGACTCCAAAGAATAGGGTGTTCAGACCACCATAAATAACAGCGAATCGCTGGTTCAACCACGTTTACTGCCCTCTTATGGAGTTTCTGATCTCGCTTACACAAGCTCGTGGTGAAGACATGATATTGTCCACTATTCAACTGCTTCGGATTACTCTAATAACCAGACTGTTGCTGCTGATTCCCTTGACTAGACTATTGATTAAAACCACCCTAATTGTCTTGGCTCTGGAAACCAGAATTAGAACCACCATGATACGTCTCCAACGCATCTATAATTTTTTATTGTTCCATGCTATTATATTATCTGTTTTGGATGTTTAATGGGCTTTAATATGCTCTTTTATATTATTCTTGGGACTAACCTATTAACCAAAGGCCCAGTGCCAGTTTCTGTTTTTTTGCCTATTTCAGTGTTTGTAGAAAAGGAATACCAAACGCAATCCAAATAGAATGAAACCTTTGCGATGATCTTTCTTGGAACGAAAGCAATACAGAAGACTTGGAGTTGAAGTCTGGAACTCCATGAGGCGGCCACAAGGCAGGAGGGCGCGCCCAGGGGGGTAGGCACGCCCCCCACCCTCGTGGGCTCCATGGAGCTCCACTGACGTACTTCTTTCGCCTATATATACTCTTATACACTAAAAACATCAGGGGGCCACGAAACCACTTTTCCACCGCCACAACCTTCTGTACCCGTGAGATCCCATCTTGGGGCCTTTTCCGGCGATCTGCCAGAAGGGGAATCGATCATAGAGGGCTTCTACATCAACACCATAGCCTCTCTGATGATGTGTGAGTAGTTTACCACAGACCTTTGGGTCCATAGTTATTATCTAGATGGCTTCTTCTCTCTCTTTGGTTCTCAATACAAGGTTCTCCTCGATGTTCTTAGAGATCTATTCGATGTAATACTTTTTGCAGTGTGTTTGCCGAGATCTGATGAATTGTGGATTTATGATCAAGTTTATCTATGAATAATATTTGGTTCTTCTCTGAACTCTTATATGCATGATTTGATATCTTTGCAAGTCTCTTTGAATTATCGGTTTAGTTTGGCCTACTAGATTTATCTTTCTTGCGATGGGAGAAGTGCTTGGCTTTGGGTTCAATCTTGCAGTCTCCTTTCCCAATGACAGTAGGGGCAGCAAGGCACGTATTGTATTGTTGTCATCAAGGATAAAAAGATGGGATTTATATCATATTGCTTGAGTTTATCCCTCTAGATCATGTCTTCTTGCTTAATGCATTACTCTGTTCTTATGAACTTAATACTCTAGATGCATGCTGGATAGAGATCGATGTGTGGAGTAATAGTAGTAGATGTAGAATCGTTTCGGTATACTTGACATGGATGTGATGCCTATATTCATGATCATTGACTAGATATTCTCATAACTATGCGCTCTTCTATCAATTGCTCGGCAGTAATTTGTTCACCCACCGTACTATATGCTACCTGGAGAGAAGCCACTAGTGAAACCTATGGCCCCGGGGTCTCTTTCTTATTATATTGCATCTCTTTTATTATCGCATCTTGTTTACTATTTTCCAATATTTACTTTCCAATCTATACAACAAAATATCAAAAATATTTATCTAATTATCTCTATCAGATCTCACTTTTGCAAGTGACCGTGAAGGGATTGACAACCCCTTTATCATGTTGGTTGCGAGGTTCTTGATTGTTTGTGCAGGTACTAGGTGACTTGCATGTTATCTCCTACTGGATTGATACCTTGGTTCTCAAAAACCGAGGGAAATACTTACGCTACTTTGCTGCATCACCCTTTCCTCTTCAAGGGAAAACCAACGCATGCTCAAGAGGTAGCACACCACCACCGTGACCCAGACCATGAAAACCGGATCCTGAGCCGCCGTCCGGCCCACGATTGTTCTGGAAAAAGTTGGAATTTATGTGCTCCCTCATAGTAAAGTAATCCTTCGAGAGGTGAGTGGCCAGCTTTTATCGCGTACCATGCTTCGGACAGTGCTGATTCATTATTTCCTCAAGATTGAATCTTGGCCCTCCAAACCGAGGGGGCGGCTTTCCCTTGTGGCGCTAATTATTATCCTGCACATTGGTGTTAGCCACAAAATCCAAATTGCCATCAGCTTTCCGCTTACCACTTCCACCCTGACTCGCCAGGTTATGTTGTTGCCCTTTTGTGTTGCTGCTCTTCTTTCCCTTACCCAGCCTTTCGTCATCAGACTCAGGGTCCTTGGTACTATCAGAGTCGGTGTACTTGACAAGAGCCACCATCAGCTCCCTCATGTCATTGCAGTGGCGTTTAAGCCGCCCTAGCTTTTGCTTAAGAGGCATAAAACGGCAGTTTTTCTCCAACATCAGAACTGCTGAACCGGCATTGATACAATCCGATGAGTGCAGGATGGCTGAGATCCGACGCACCCAATGGGTTGTTGACTCGCCCTCTTCTTGGACACAGGAGTCCAAATCCACGATAGACATAGGCTGCTTGCATGTGTCTTTACGGGTCTGGATAAAATGGGCTTTTAACTCGGCCCATGATCCAATGGAGTTGGGCGGCAACCCTTTCAACCAAGTACGAGCCGTTCTGTCCAACATCATGGTGAAATACTTAACGCATGTGGCATCGCAAACATCCAGCAGCTCCATTGCCATCTCGTAAATTTCAACCCAAGCTTCAGGGAGTTGAGCTGCTGTGTAATTAGGCACCTTACGAGGACCCTTAAAATCCTTGGGCAAACACTCATTACGTATAGTCAGAACTAAACATGGCACACCCAAGGTTCTAGAGGTCACGCCTGCCTCCACTGAAGTTGACGGATAAACTGGAGAACGCTGATGAGCCGTTTGTTGAGCCGCCAGCTTGGCCTCTCGATGCGCTCTGCCTTGATCTACCAAAGTTTGTGCATTGGCAACACCATGCGTTGGGTCATTCCCAAGAGGCTGGTTGCGGCGCCGTTCAGTGCTTGAAACTGCCGGTGAATCAATGTGCCTGTTGTAACTCCGGCTTGGACGAGGGGTTGAGTGAATTCGCTCGCGACTATAAGAATAAGCCGCCTGCTAAGCCATGGCTGTCTGAAGAAGTTCCCTAGCCCGCCGTGTCTCTATCGTTGTTGGAGACTCGCCTTCAACTGGTACAGCCACCAATCGCGTTGCCGCGGCAATCATATTGTCCAAAGGATTACAATAATGACCCGGTGGCGTCGAAACATGATGAGGCGGGGTATTATTCACACGTGGAGAGCCCATCATGCGTGGCTGAACCGGCGCTCCAGCCGCAGGCACTTCAACCATCCGGTTTACCACCGGAGGGTCACTGGTCCCTGCTACAGGCGTGTTGAAGAGGTTCCTCGGCTCATAAACCAGGGGCACATGACTCTGGTGTCTCCTCCTCATGACTTCATTTGAAGCGTTCTGATCCAACATGGGCCGAAAGGAATCCGCTTGGATCCGCTGTGCCTGAGCATCCAAGACAACCCGTTCTGTAGCCATCCTAGAGTTCTCAGCCGCCAGCTCTTCCTTGGCTTGAGCTATCTCATCTCGCAGCTTATCCACATCCACCTTGTGTTGTTCTGGTTGTCCGGGGTTACTTCCAACCCCATCAGAGTCGCCAGAGCCTCTAACAATTCTATGAGAACTGGAGCCGGCGGGCGCGCAGAGCCGCTAGCACCAGCCGTCGCCACCGCAGCCATTGAACTGGAGGTCATAGCCGCGGCGGTTGTTGAACCAAGCGCCGATTGTGTGCCAGCCATGAAGATCGCAACCCTGTTCGGCGGCTCGTAGGGGTCCGGAATACTGTCACCATCGGAATAGCCCCCAAACCGGTCGTCTTGCAGTTGATACGATGAATTGGTCTTGCCCGTGGATGACTCACCATCTGAATAGATGGTCGTCTCACCGCCAGACACCTATCGGTCTTCAATTTCTGCCCCATGGATGAAACCAACAAAGGCACGCTTCACGGCGGGTTGAACTCGGGTGGGTCGCGCACGCTAAGCCATCTCGAGGATGTCGGTGCAGGTGTCCGGCTCAGGTCCCGGTTCACCAATCTTGCCGATGAAGACGTGGATTCCACCGAAGGGGACCCGGTAGCCGTACTCAATTGAGCCGCCCTCGGGGCCCCAACCTGCATCGTCGATGTAGAGCTTGCCGCAATGACTCTTGGTCATCCAGCCCACAGCATATCCCTTGATCCCTTCGAAGCTGCCCTGTAAGAACTTGAAACCACCGTGCGTTGGCCCCATGGTGGGCGCCAACTGCCGTGGAATCGTCACGGCAGATGTCCTAACGGAAGGATTTGTTGTGGAGCCATCGCAACTAGGTTAGCTTAATGGGGTTAAATGAGACAAAGGACATCGGGAGTTTATACTGGTTCGGCCCCTTGCGGTGAAGGTAAAGGCCTAATCCAGTTTGAGGTGATATTGTTTGGGTTTCGATAACCAGGGAGCGAATACGCTTGACCTAGTTCTCGATCTCTTGTTTTCTTGCCATAAACCGCTGCCGGGTCACCCCTTTATATACATAGGCCGATGCTTGGCGGCCTATAGAGTCCCGGCCGGCTTATACACAACGTGTCCGGCTTGGTGACAGAATCTATACTTTCCTTAACATACAAGTTAACATATGGCAGTTTACATTCGTTGGCCTCAAGTCGCACTTGGGTTTTGGGCCTTCAGTTATCCTGCTTCGTGAACCACCATCTTCAACATCTTCATTGGTCTTGTCATTATGAACCGCCAGTGGTATGACCCGGCCCCTCCTGGCAGGTCATACCCAATAATTATATCCCCAACAATTATGCTGACAGTTTTAGTTTATTAAACTAATTAATTTCGTCTACTAACGATTAGAGATTCTAATTGCCAAGAAAAATGGCCCGGTACGTACCACTATAAGCCACTGTTTTGATTTAGATAGCATGTATCATCTTAGCCCCACACACAGGCAAACCATTTACTGTCCCCCCCCCACCTTTCACCTACGAGGAACGCTCACGACGGCGGCGCAGATCAAGCTCCCAAGTTTTGCCGACTGCCCCCCATCGCTGGCACTCAAGCTATCCTTGGCGCCCAATCCCCCAATATCTCAGATGCCTTTAGTCCCATTGCCTCGGCTCCAGGTATGGAAATTAAGAATTTCATCAGCAGTATTGCCCTTGAATTTGTCTCAGATCCACAAATCGATCTCCATTTTTATATTAGTATGCATCGGATCCCTGGTTGCACATAGCTAGGCCCTGATTGCAATCTTACTGTATTGATTGTGTTGCCTTATCACTTCCTCAGTATTATCCCTTTTTCTCGTTGTTTATCTAAGATGTTGTCTCACATCGGCAGATCGTACAGTGTTAGAACGATGTCCAACAGCAGCAACGTCGGTAGAGAGCCACCCACCGACATTGTAGCGAGCCCAATATCTGACAGAGCCGAGGATTCATCCAGGAACACACTAGCCGATGCAACTCTTACTTCTCGCATATCAATTTATAAGTTTTGTTGCGTGGTATCCCAGTTTAGTAACTTCAAGTGCGGGCTCATGACTGAGACTGGATTTGGAGAGCTGGTGTATTTGAAAATCACACACAAGCTGAATTTGAAATTCATCTCGTCGTTGATGTTCAGAGTAGATCCAGATCAATGTGTATTAGAATTGGATCAGTCAAGGAAAATTCCAATCACTGACCAAGACGTAAACGATGTATTCGGGTTGCCATAGGGAAGTAGGATCATTCCTCCAGGACATTCAGATCTTTCTAAAGTTTGCTTGGAATTCAGCAGACTGGCTTCAACCATTAGCACAAAAGGCATGCATAGTTTGAAGGCCGCTGAATTTATTTTATCAAAACAACTAGATGAGAATTCAAGCAAAGTTGAATGTGAATGCTTTAAGATAGCATTTGTAATTTCCTCAGTTGGTCATGTCCTAAACCCATGCGCCAAGCACGATTATACTAGCGTTGATTACTGGGCAGCTTTTGTTGTTTCGTCAAAGATCAATTCCTACAACCGGTGTAGGTTAGTCAAGGACAGTTTGATGGAAGGCATTAAAGATCAAATCCGGCATCGCCAATGGCAACAACACAATTCACATAGTTGGATGCCACCTTCTCCTCCAGGTTTTCGTGCTGAACAAACTGATCAACATTATTTTTCTGTACAACATTTTTATTGCCATGTTGTTCTGATGATTTTTTTGCACTCGGGTAATTGCTTTGGACAAGATCGAAAAATCGAGCAGGCACATCGCACAGAATATCCTCCCCCGTGTCAAAGTTTTCGATCATGAGTTAGTTAAGAAGGCAATTGACTCAATTACATCCCACCAAGGACAAGAAGTTATTTATGCTGGTTTAGAAGTAATCTCAAAAGAATTACTACTCAACATCATTCAATTCTCTGTAGGATCGAAAGTATGTCTAGAGGGGGGTGATTAGACTACTTGACCAAATAAAAACTTAACCTTTTCCCAATTTTAGTTCTTGACAGATTTTAGCTATTTTAGGACAAGTCAAGCAATCATCACACAATTCAAGCAAGCATGCAAAGAGTATATTGGCAGCGGAAAGTAAAGCATGCAACTTGCAAGAATGTAAAGGGAAGGGTTTGGAGAATTCAAACGCAATTGGAGACACGGATGTTTTTCCCGTGGTTCGGATAGGTGGTGCTATCCTACATCCACGTTGATGGAGACTTCAACCCACAAAGGGTAACAGTTGCGAGAGTCCACACAGGGCTCCACCCACAAAGGGTAACGGTTGCGCGAGTCCACATAGGGCTCCACCCACGAAGGGTCCACGAAGAAGCAACCATCCACAAAGGGTCCACGAAGAAGCAACCTTGTCTATCCCACCATGGCCATCGCCCACATAGGACTTGCCTCACTAGCGGTAGATCTTCACGAAGTAGGCGATCTCCTTGCCCTTACAAACTCCTTGGTTCAACTCCACAATCTTGTCGGAGGCTCCCAAGTGACACCTAGCCAATCTAGGAGACACCACTCTCCAAGAAGTAACAAATGGTGTGTAGGTAATGAACTCCTTGCTCTTGTGCTTCAAATGATAGTCTCCCCAACACTCAACTCTCTCTCATAGGATTTGGATTTTGTGGAAAGAAGATTTGAGTGGAAAGCAACTTGGAGAGGCTAGAGATCAAGATTCATATGGTAGGAATGGAATATCTTGGTCTCAACACATGAGTAGGTGGTTCTCTCTCAGAACATATGAGTTGGAATGGTGTATGTGTTCTGATGGCTCTCTCTTCGAATGAAGAGGAGGTGGAGGGGTATATATAGCCTCCACACAAAATCCAACCGTTACACACAGTTTTCCAATCTCGGTGGGACCGAATCAACAAACTCGGTCGGACCGAAAATATAAACCTAGTGACCGTTAGAGATTTTCGGTGGGACTGACATGCAACTCGGTAGGACCGATATGGTTAGGGTTTGGGCATAACGTAATCTCGGTGAGACCGATTACACAAACTCGGTGAGACCGAATTTGGTAATTAGCTAACCAGAGAGTTGGTCAGGCAAACTCGATGGGACCGATTTGCTCTTTCGGTGAGACCGAAAAGTTACAAAGGGGAAGCACTGAATTTACATTGCAATCTCGGTGGGACCGATTTGCTCTTTCGGTGAGACCGAAAAGTTACGAAAGGGAAACAGAGAGTTTGCAATCCCATCTCGGTGAGACCGAGATCCCTATCGGTAGAGCCGAATTGCTAGGGTTTGGCAGTGGCTTATGACAAGTGAAACTCGGTGGCGCCGGATAGGAAGAATCGGTAGGACCGAGTTTGGCTTAGGGTTTAGGTCATATGTGGATATTGGAAAGTAGTTGAGGGTTTTGGAGCATATCACTAAGCACATGAAGCAAGAGGCTCATTAAGCAACACCTCATCCCTCCTTGATAGTATTGGCTTTTCCTAAAGACTCAATGTGATCTTGGATCACTAAAATATAAAATGAAGAGTCTTGAGCTTTTGAGCTTGAGCCAATCATTTGTCCTTAGCATTTTGAGGGTTCCACTTTCACATCCATGCCATGCCAATCATTGAGCTTTCCTAAAATAATCATCTTGGAATAGCATTAGCTCAATGAGCTATATGTTGTTATGAATTACCAAAACCACCTAGGGATAGTTGCACTTTCAATCTCCCCCTTTTTGGTAATTGATGACAACATATAGATCAAAGCTTCGACAAATGATAATAAGCATGAAATATATCGTCGCTTTGAGAAGTATGTGATAAGTAAGAGCTCCCCCTAAATTTGTGCATATTTAAAATTTGCTTTGGACTGCAAATGCACAAGGAGTTAGAGTCATGGGTTACTCTTCCATGTCACATACATCTTGGTGGAGCGCTTAAAATGATAAGAATGAAATACATGCACTCATCACCAAGAATAGTGAATGATCACATAAGATAGATAAGATAATAACATTAATCAAACATTAAGTGTAGCTTATGATCAAACACATGATCATCAATGTCTCACGAGCAGAGTATCTCAAGCACTCAAAAGCAAACAAGTTCGAAAAACCACCAAATAAAGCAAGAGAGAAAAGCAACACTCTCTCTCTCGAAGCCTATGATCTATACATTTTTCTCCCCCTTTGGCAACAAGTTACCAAAAAGTTCCTAGAAAATGCATAGTGCTAGATCGACGCTCAGGCTTGATCTTCAGGTGGTGGTGGAGTCCGGATCAATCCAAGGACGAAGGCTTCTGTAGATGCTGAAGTAGACGCTGGAGTTGGAGCTGAAGTAGACGCTGGAGCAGGTTGGGCTGGTGCTACGGCTGGAGCTGAGGCAGTTGCTCTTGTGTCAGGAACTGGCACTACAGACGACCTCGGACCTCGTGGCACTCTGGCAAAGGCATCAGTGGTTGTCTTCCCTTTCCTCCTGCATATCGTCTTGAAGCTGCTCCACTGCAGTCTGAATTTATGTCACCTTGACATCCAAGTCATAGAACTTTTGTTCCATGATTCTCTCTAGGCTTGCCTGGTTTTGAGTTAGGGTGGCTAGTCCTTTCTCAATCCGCAGGGTGGATGCAATCAGGTAACCAAGCTGCTCTTGTTTGGTTTTCAAGAAATACTCAGATGCCTCCTCTTGAGTTGGCATCTTGGCAGCTTTCTCCTTCCTTGCCTTCTCCTTCTTTGCTTGTGCTTGAACTGATGATGGCTCATTATCAGTCATTACAACTTGATTGTCCTCAAAATCTGGACGGATGGGCAGGTGTTCCTTGTCCAATAAATATATGCCCATGCCCATCTTGGAGTTGATGAGCTCCTGAATTTGAGGTGCATATCCACAGCTCCTCTTCTGATCTACTGCAGTCCTCTTGATAGTCTCTACTATGAGGCTCATGACCTTGAACTTCTGAGGCACATCAAATACATGTAGCAAGTTGATTGCATGGCCACTGATCATCTTGTGATCTCCATACTTGGGCAATAAGGTGTGCCTCAATATCCAATTGATGGTTGGCAGCCCTGACAGAAGATAATGCATTAAGCCAAATTTGAAAGTGTCAAGAGCTTCATTTGGAATTTCCTTGTACATGTTGGACATTGAGTTATGATCCATTTTCTTCTTAGCATAGATATCCAAGTCATCTGCTTGCTCCTCTGGGGCATTAATCAACTTTGCCCATTCCTCAACAGTTGATTGGTACCTCGTACCCTCAGACATCCATGTGATCCTCCATCTGGATAAAAGTGTGCCGTGGAGTAGAATTGCATGATGAGCTCCTCGTTCCACTTTGTGAGCTTCTGCCCAACAAAGTCAGCAACTCCACAAGCACTAAAGCTGTCATACACTCCAGGGTAGTGTTCCTCATTTTCCTTCATGTACTCCCAATCGACCCATCTCATGTCACAGACTATTGGCTTCTTGTCTAGCAGCACTGTCTCATAAAAATCTTGCTGCTCCTTGGTGTGAAACCTGTAATCCACAACAGTCCTTCTCCTTGAAGCATACGGATCTGCTTCTCTCCACTTCCTCAGCCCTGAGTCTCTCTTGAGCTTCATATACTCAGCCACAGGATGAGCATCGTTGTGGTCTGGGATCTTGGGCTTGAGCTTTCTCAGAATTTGCTCTTCATCCTCTTCTTCAGCAACAGTCTCAGGCACTGGGGCCTTGTTCTTCTCAGCTGCAGGAATGCTCCTTGTATTCCTCTTTGGTGCAGACTTGGGCTTGGAGGCAGCTTTGGGTGCTTCTTTGGGCTTAGATGCAGCAGCCCCTGTCCTGATAGCATCACCCATAAGCTTAGGTGCTTTAGGTGCTGGTGCAGCAACCTCTTCTTCCTCTTCCTCTTCCATAATGGAAGCCTTTCCAAGAACTCCGACTACGGTCTTCTTGACCCTTTCCTTCCTCTTCTTGCCTTCTGCAGCAACTGGCTCTTTGGGTGCAGGCTTTTCAGTTGAAGCTCTAGCCTTTGACATAGGCTGCCTGCCTGCTGGCCTTTTGATCTTTAGACCTGGCTTTGTGCCTTGAGCTGGCTCAACTCTCTTTGATGTGGCCTCTTCTTCTGCCACATAATCTTCATCTTCAGAATCAGAAGTTCTCTTCTTCCTTTGTCTAGTGGCAGCTTTTGGCAGATTGCTTGGGGTACTTCTGCTGCCATCATCTGAAGAGCTGGAGGGGCTAGTACCCTCACTCATCTGCACTTGCTCTTCTGACATGTTTTGGCTATCACTCTGATCAGACATGCTGCAAACTCTGACTGTTGACCCTGTGAATAGTTTATAGATGAGGTAGAATGGATGAGCATCACAAAATGCAGAGATTTTTGCAAAAGAATGATCCAAAAACTTAGTTTTAGTTTCCCACTGAAATCATCTCGGATCTACCGATTTTCAAACTCGGTGATACCGAAGCAGTTGTGGAACCTAAACTAGTGAACTCGGTTGGACCGAGTCACAGTTCGGTGGCACCGAGACTGCTAGGGTTTCACAGAATTCCAAAATTGGTCACACCGATAAGTAATTCTCGGTCAGACCGAGTCTCACTTGTGCAATGGCATAAGCCAAATCGGTGGGACCGAGTTTTTCAACTCGGTGGGTCCGAGATGGTTTCGGCGGAAACCTAACCCTAAAATTTTCGAATTAAACCTAATCTACGAGCATATTGACTGGATAGGAGTGTTTCAATCATGGCAAGAATCATCATGATCACAATGTGCTAAGAATCGGATTGGGGAATAGCACAAAGATCGAGTCCATACCCTAGTTCGGCAGAGACTCGCTACGGCGGCAACGGCAGGGCAGAATTCCCATTGACGGCGATGGAGACCAGCGACTGGAGGCGGCTGGCGGCGAGGAGACGATTCGGAGACCATGTTGGCAGAGCAGGCTATTGCGCGGGCGAAGGGGTTCGGAGAAATTTCCAAATTTTGCCCGTGACTATATATAGCCCGACCCTGTCGGTGTGACCGAGTGGAACAACTTGGTGGCACCGAGATTCATAACTGCAAGCAGTTACTGAAACTCGGTGTGACCGAAAGGTTCAAATCGGTTGCACCGAGATCGAAAACCTAGATCAACTTAGTGATCTCGGTAGGACCGAAAGTGGGGTATCGGTCAGACCGAGAATCATAAAGAGGTTTTGGAAATTTAAGTCTATGACGAATCGGGGACTCCGAGCGCTCCTCACACAGAGTGGTTCGAATCTGACTTGATCAAATTTTGTGATGCAGCATGAATAGAGTTTGAGACGAGAAAAGCATAGATAGCTAGAGGAGGTTCTTAGGCATTCTTGTCCATCCACTTGGCAAAAGAAAATAAAACCAAACAATCAAGACAACAAGTGGATGTCCTCGAATGAGTAAAATATGCAACCAGCATGCTCACACAATAAGATGGCAAATGAAATATGTGACAAGTCATGCACAACCAATTCTAGCAACTATCAAGCAATTTGCGATGACTAGGTCATCTATATATGAGTATATTGACTTAGGAGTCAAGTGAGAACACTTGATCATAGGTCATACTCATCGTTTAAGCTCAAGTGGGGTTACCACTTTTACATAAAGCATTGTTGTGTTCACATCTTTAGAGTTGCTTTAGCTCAAGTCTTAGAGTAAAGCTCCCCCTAGATGTGATACCCCCCTAAGAGGGATGAACTAACCTTGGGTTTTGTCGATGATGACTTCATGTAGATGTTGAAGATGTGGATGCTCAATGTTGATGTAGATCACTTGGAGCTATCCATTTGAGTGAATTGCACTTTCAATACCTACATGGGTTAGTCCCACAAGGAACAAACAAGGATATCCATAGACATAGAGTGATGCACACACAAGATGATGTCCATGAAAACTTTTAGGTTACCTTGTCCCTTGTCTTACCAACAAGAGGGTTTGTGACTCCTTGAGCTAGTGCAAGATGTGGAAGTTGATTGCACTTGTTCTTGCCAAAATGATAAGAGTGAAGTATGTTGGCGGAGTCACCCTCAAGAACTCTCTAGTTCTTCTTCTTTTGGATCCACACCATCTTGATGGGAATCCTTGAAGTTGTAGTCGTACTTGATGAAGTGGAACTTGAAGTAGTCTTGGGAATCCACTTGACTAAGGTCTTAGGAGCTTCTTCAAATGCGTCAATTTCCTCTTGAAGCTTGTCCTTGCCTTTTTGCTTGTAGTCTTGTGGTGGAAGATCATCTTGAGCTTGTGTCCCCTTGAAAGAAGTATCATACTTCTCTTGTTGAGGAACAAACTTTGTCTTGGGGTATTGATCTTCTTCCCACTCAACTCCATTGGCATTGAACTTTCGTTCAAAACCAACACCTTGATTCTTCCGGTGCATTCCTTGCTTGCGCACAATTTCCTCGAATTGCTTACTCCCGGCAAGGCTTTTGTACACTCCTTTCTCTATAATTCCCTTCAGTAAGCTATTTTCTTGCTCAAGTGTAACTTGGCTAAGAGAGTCATTAGTGGAATCAAGAGAACTACTAGAAGCAACAATATTGGATTTAGCATGATCATTGTTACTGCTAGAGGAAGAATCTTTCTTGTTCTTGTTACCAGACTTGACTTGAGGCATGTAAGTGGATAAGAGTAAATGCTTGGCAATGTAAGAAGAACTTTTTCTTGCGGAGATCATCATTGATTGCTTTTAAGAACTCATGCTCTTGCTCAAGATTGATATTTTCAAAGCGTAATTTCTCATGAGCTCTTAAAAGTTCTCGATGGTCTTCGAAGATAGTTTCATGAGCTAACTTAAGAGTGTTTAGTTCTTTAGTTAGAGCCTCAATCTTCTCCTTATCATTGTCATTCGTTTTATCTTGATTAGCATGATTAATTCACGTTTCATCATAGTATTCATCACTAGAGTTGTCAACAAGCAAATCATCACCTAACAAGTCATCTTCATCACTATTGAAATCAACATACTCGGGGTGTGTTACCTTAGGACCTTTGGCCATGAAGCATCTTCCAATTCCTTCATTTGGTGAGTCAAATATGTCGTAGGAGCTGGTTGACACAAGTGCTAGACCGGCAACACCTTCATCTTGAGTATCTTCGAAGTCGGAGTGATAACTTCTCTCGGAGTGGCTGTCGGAGTCGGAGCCGGATACCCATTCACCAACATGAGCTTGATGTCTTCGTCTTGTGTAGCTCCTTGATGATTTTTCCTTTCTTTCCGAATCCTTGCTTCTCCGTGAGTATCTTCGTTCATAACGATCATCTCTACTCCTTCTCTCTCTTGGTGGTGATTCTTTGCTTCTTCTTTTTGGAGAATCTTCTCTTCTCTTGTAGGGAGCCGTACACTCATTGGAATAGTGTCCGGGTCTTCCACAACTGTAGCAGTTTCGCTCTCGACTAGAAGATCTTTTGTCATTGTAGGACCTTGACTTGAAGCTTCTATCTTTGCTTCTACTCTTGTAGAACTTGTTGAAGTTCTTCACCATTAAGCTCAATTCTTCATTGAAGTCTTGTTTCTCACTTGATGATGTAGGGGCTTCACAAGAGGCTTTATAGGCACCACTTGATTTGTTGTGAAGTTCCTCTTTATCCTTAAGTGACATCTCATGAGCAACAATTCTTCCAATCACCTCCGTTGGCTTGAGATCTTTGTAATTGGGCATCATTTGGATCAATGTGCACACGGTATCATGTTTTCCATCCAAGGCTCTTAGAATCTTCTTGATGATGAATCTATCGGTCATCTCTTCACTTCCTAAGCCGGCAATCTCATTTGTGATGAGAGCAAGCCTAGAGTACATTTCAGCGACACCTTCACCATCCTTCATCTTGAACTTGTCAAGTTGGCTTTGAAGCACATCCAACTTGGATTCCTTGACGGAGTCGGTACCTTCGTGCATATCAATCAAAGTGTCCCAAATTTCCTTCGCATTCTCAAGACGGTTGATTTTGTTGAATTCTTCGGGGCACAATCCGTTGAAGAGAATTTCACAAGCTTGAGCATTGTATTGCAACATCTTCAACTCATCCGCAGTAGCTTCACGGTTTGGTTCTCTCCCATCAAAGAAGTCACCTTGCAAGCCAACACACACAATAGCCCAAACGGCGGGGTTATGTCCAAGAATATGCATTTTTATTTTATGCTTCCAACTAGCAAAATTAGTACCATCAAAGTAGGGACCTCTACGGTGATAATTTCCCTCGCTAGACGCCATACTCTCCTAGGTTGTGAAACCAAGGCTATGACCACCAAAAGCTATGGATATCAAAGCAAATGGAGACCAAAGCTCTAATACCACTTGTAGGATCGAAAGTATGTCTAGAGGGGGGTGATTAGACTACTTGACCAAATAAAAACTTAACCTTTTCCCAATTTTAGTTCTTGACAGATTTTAGCTATTTTAGGACAAGTCAAGCAATCATCACACAATTCAAGCAAGCATGCAAAGAGTATATTGGCAGCGGAAAGTAAAGCATGCAACTTGCAAGAATGTAAAGGGAAGGGTTTGGAGAATTCAAACGCAATTGGAGACACGGATGTTTTTCCCGTGGTTCGGATAGGTGGTGCTATCCTACATCCACGTTGATGGAGACTTCAACCCACAAAGGGTAACGGTTGCGAGAGTCCACACAGGGCTCCACCCACAAAGGGTAACGGTTGCGCGAGTCCACACAGGGCTCCACCCATGAAGGGTCCACGAAGAAGCAACCACCCACAAAGGGTCCACGAAGAAGCAACCTTGTCTATCCCACCATGGCCATCGCCCACACAGGACTTGCCTCACTAGCGGTAGATCTTCACGAAGTAGGCGATCTCCTTGCCCTTACAAACTCCTTGGTTCAACTCCACAATCTTGTCGGAGGCTCCCAAGTGACACCTAGCCAATCTAGGAGACACCACTCTCCAAAAAGTAACAAATGGTGTGTAGGTAATGAACTCCTTGCTCTTGTGCTTCAAATGATAGTCTCCCCAACACTCAACTCTCTCTCATAGGATTTGGATTTTGTGGAAAGAAGATTTGAGTGGAAAGCAACTTGGAGAGGCTAGAGATCAAGATTCATATGGTAGGAATGGAATATCTTGGTCTCAACACATGAGTAGGTGGTTCTCTCTCAGAACATATGAGTTGAAATGGTGTATGTGTTCTGATGGCTCTCTCTTCGAATGAAGAGGAGGTGGAGGGGTATATATAGCCTCCACACAAAATCCAACCGTTACACACAGTTTTCCAATCTCGGTGGGACCGAATCAACAAACTCGGTCGGACCGAAAATGTAAACCTAGTGATTGTTAGAGATTTTCGGTGGGACTGACATGCAACTCGGTAGGACCGATATGGTTAGGGTTTGGGCATAACGTAATCTCGATGAGACCGATTACACAAACTCGGTGAGACCGAATTTGGTAATTAGCTAACTAGAGAGTTGATCAGGCAAACTCGGTGGGACCGATTTGCTCTTTCGATGAGACCGAAAAGTTACAAAGGGGAAGCACTGAATTTACATTGCAATCTCGATGGGACCGATTCGCTCTTTCGGTGAGACCGAAAAGTTACGAAAGGGAAACAGAGAGTTTGCAATCCCATCTCAGTGAGACCGAGATCCCTATCGGTAGAGCCGAATTGCTAGGGTTTGGCAGTGGCTTATGACAAGTGAAACTCGGTGGCGCCGGATAGGAAGAATCGGTAGGACCGAGTTTGGCTTAGGGTTTAGGTCATATGTGGATATGGGAAAGAAGTTGAGGGTTTTGGAGCATATCACTAAGCACATGAAGCAAGAGGCTCATTAAGCAACACCTCATCCCTCCTTGATAGTATTGGCTTTTCCTAAAGACTCAATGTGATCTTGGATCACTAAAATATAAAATGAAGAGTCTTGAGCTTTTGAGCTTGAGCCAATCATTTGTCCTTAGCATTTTGAGGGTTCCACTTTCACATCCATGCCACGCCAATCATTGAGCTTTCCTGAAATAATCATCTTGGAATAGCATTAGCTCAATGAGCTATATGTTGTTATGAATTACCAAAACCACCTAGGGATAGTTGCACTTTCATTCTCTCATATGCCCTCACTTAATTTTTTTTCTCATTACCCTTACCCAATTTTGTTTTACAGTGTGTTCTCAACCAGGTGGCCAAGTTAAAAGTTCACCATCCCAACCAGATCACAAACAACATTTGCGCCCCCTCCTATTTGAAGTTCCCGGTTCACGCTGCTAATAAGATTAAGCCACGAAGCTCTATTGGACCTGTAGAGTTTGCGAACATAATGGGACGGAAGTACCCGAACATGGTACCACATCAGATTTAACCCTTAATATATTAGATGTAGGAAGAAGTTTAATTTGTAGCCATGTTCAAAGTTTTCATGTTTTTCATGCAGGCAGATGACCTCATTGGAATCGTTCTGAAGGAGCACAACACGAGGCTTATGGCAAACATGACCGAGATACGACACACCACCCAAATTGACATGCTAAAATTTCTTGACGAGCTAGCTGGATGTTTGTCGAGCAGATGTATATGTTGCCAACTAGCTGGTCTAACGACATGCCGTTTGGTAGACAACAAAACAACATGTAGTCTCATCAAATCAATTATTCTCTTATGGTTATAACAATTTTAGCTCTAGACCTTTTCATGTAACTCATCATTGGCAAGCAAAACAGGTCAAGGA
Organism: Triticum aestivum; assembly: GCF_018294505.1. Lineage (NCBI taxonomy): Eukaryota > Viridiplantae > Streptophyta > Magnoliopsida > Poales > Poaceae > Triticum > Triticum aestivum. The sequence goes on along the minus strand of NC_057812.1, from coordinate 278,139,409 downwards.
ATGGGCAATGAAAAGCTTGGACAGCAAAGGTTGTCTCTTGTCATCAATTTAAAATCCTCACCCGTCTTTCTGATATTAGCCATTTTGTGAATGCTTATAAGTTCCGCTTCAACCATTTAACAGCATATAGCTCCACTGGACATGTTCATCAAGCTTGGAAACGGGTATATGTACACAGCAGTGATAATATTGTGGATGACACCCACATCGGTATTGTTATTTTCTCTCTATATATACCGGTATATCTAAGCCCGCAACAATTTCCTAAACTCAACGCATTTTCTACCCTATCTCAGGCCAAAACAAGAAGCACCAGAATAACCAACCAGGCAGTTTTGTTCATGACGGCAACCACGACAATCTATCAGTGTCACAGGCTAGACCAGATAGGGCCACCGAATCTTCCGCTGACCTAATGAGCCTTGTTTACTACAATGATCATCTTTTTTCCAGTATCGTACTTTCTTACGAGGATTGCACAGGAGTTTGTTTCTCACAGTTAACAGCCACGGCCCCACCCGCCATAGATTTATCATGCAAATCATTTGTGTCAGACCCATGATCTTCCACTTCAACGCCACACCCCCCGGCCGATTCAAGCAAAATCATTGCATTCTGCATATCAAATGACCTGGAGGACAGCATGTCTAGGTAATATACATGCAGAGAACATAAACATGTGATGTTCATCATACTGTTTAACTCATGCTTCCTCCACCTTCCTTCTTGTATACCAAGATATGGATCGAGCACCCTACGCTCAGGCTATTGATATTGAGGGGGGATATTCTACATGACCAGATCATCGGCAAACAGGCTATAAGCCATGAATGTGTGACCCTCATTGTTCGTCGATTAGCACAGATCAAACGGGCCAATTCAAAAGATCGAGATTTTGCAATTTGGCGAAAGTTCATCGAGCCAAACTTTACGGTACATTCCTATGTTTGCTCTTATATATGCATGGGGCATTCTTCAGATGTGTGGAATCTATCTTCTCAAGTTGGCCTTGCACCCCTAATGGATGGACCAGAGAGTATCCTACTTTGCTGATAGACAAAACTGCAAGGTTTGTTTAAACTTTTCTGATCTTCAATAGATATACTTATCATCATCCTTATATTCATGTCACAAGAAGTTAACATATTTTGCTATCATCTTCAGTGAACAGTCTGGCATATATTCATTATTCATGGCAATCCACTATGACGGCGAGACATTGCGAAGCCTGACCACGAAGGTTTGTATACTAGAACAACTCTTCTATCGTTTGTAAGAAACACATTTAATCATACCGGTATGGAATTATCTTCCAGGGAAACATATCTTCTTTTCGCTGAGGCACCCTCCAAGACATCATGAAGCTTGAGGATAACAAATCGGACGCACCTTACAAGGCAATGCAGCACAACAGAGCAACTGTAAACATTGTAGTTTGATAGACATCTTCAGTCAGCATATGAGAAATGTGCCCACGGCCAAAATAAGTTGCATGCTCGTCGTGCAGACCGAACCAATCAGCTGGTAAACACCCAAGTCTTCACACGCGCTCCATGCATGCATGCACACTGGCAACCTGGCCCTACTCGCCACAGCTGGAGCCAGTTAGTACTCCCTCCGTTCTTAAATATTTGTCTTTCTAGACATTTCAAATGACTACTATATACGGATGTATGTAGACATATTTTAGAGTGTAGATTCACTCAGTTTGCTCCGTATATAGTCACTTGTTGAAATGCCTAGAAAGACAAGTACTCCCTCCTTCCAAATTACTTGTCTTCGATTTGTCTAGATACGGATGTATCTAGCACTAAAATCTAGAGGCTCGCTATTTTCAACAGTGGCTGCTCCTGAACGAGCTGCTCATGCTCAGGCGGCAGCTCGTTAAGATCAAAGTCGTGGTTGTTCATCATGGAGACCTGGACCCCTGCAGGTGCCGTTTTCCCCGCTGCCAGGCTCCCACCAGAGAGAGATCCCATTTCCGTTTTTCTAGAGCAAGCTGGAAGCGTAGACCCATACCTTGTACTCTCATTCTTTCGAAAATGAGTCTAGATACATCCGTATCTAGACAAATCTAAGACAAGTAATTCAGAACGGAGGGAGTATTTAGGAACGGAGGGAGTACATTTTACTGGAAGACCTGGTAGCTTTTTGTTTCGAGGTCCACTATCACGGCCTGGCTGGCTATTGTCGACAATGTTTATGCTGGACCTACCCCCATTTGCATGCACTCCACTTGCTCGGGCACAACAAGTTGTGCTATACGCCTATACAACGTACGTCATGGAAAGGGATCTGGTCTCAGTTCGGTCACGAGCTAAGAAATTTGGGACATGTGACATAGGATTCGTGGGCATAGCACCCGAGATACTGGACCGTAACCCAACCCAATAGCTACTGCAAGCGCGTAGTACATGTTCCACTTATTGCTCCATATTACACGTTGTCGCTCATTGGCCCAATCACGATGCATGCAGCGCACGGCGTGGATAAAGTGCGCCAATGCCGCCGTGCACTGAAAGTGCGCTCTGGGCCGAGGAGCGGTTTTGTGAAGATTCCAACCAGCAATTGGCAGAACCTTCCAACTAGGTTTGCCGGTTTTTAGGAAGATTTCATGCAATTTCTCCATTATTATTTTTCTTTTTTGTGCTTTTCTCTGTTGGTTTTTAGCGGTTTTCTTATTTATGTTTTTCATTCATTTTTGTTTTATTCATTTTCAAAGACATGTTCACTTTTTATTTAATACACGTTGAACATTTCCATATACATGTTAAACATTTTTAGATACGTGTTTTTTCAAATACATGTTGAACAATTTAATGGAATACGTGTTGCACATTTAAAAAATGCACATACAACATTTTTTTAATACACAGTGAGCATTTTTTAACACATGTTGAACACTTTTTTAATGTCATGATTTCTTTATTACAATGCGCAAACAATTAATAAATGCTAGACCGTTTTTACATGGTATGAACATTTTTTATATGTTATGAACTTTTTCCTAAACTGCATAATTTTTTAAATTTAATGAAACATACTTTTAAATGTGCAAACATTTCAAGTGCCATGAACAGTTTTTTGACAGGTATATACACTTTATTACAAATTACACAAACAATTTATTATACTTTTTGAAAAAATTCTAAAAATATCATGGACAAACTTTTAAACTTGTGAATAGTTTTTAAATAACACAAACATTTGTTGAAAATTTTCGACATATTTTCATCTTTAACAAACTTTTTTAATGCATGACGTCCATTTAAAAAATCAAATAAATTAATTTCTGAAACATATATGTTTAAAATAATTTGAAATATAAATGAAATTGAAAAAAGAAACAATGGAAACAAACAAACTAACTAATGCGGGAAATGAAGAATGCCATTTCCTACTGGCCCAGCCCAAAACAGGCTCGATAGTTGGGCTCGGCCCATTTGCTTTCCTAGCCACGCTCACCATGGTGTGTTTGGCGATTCCTAGCGATGTAGTTCGTTCTTATTGTTTCTGCAAACGGATGCATATAGCCTATTGGGGTGCTAGTTGGGCTCGGCCCATTTGCTTTCCTCCTTTTCTGTTAAAAGCGGCCCATTTGCTTTCCTAGCCACGCTCACCATGGTGTGTTTGTCGATTCCTATTTAACACTATAGGTGCCCGTTCTTATTTGTTTCCGCAAACGGGTGCCTATAAGGGTGCTAGTTGGGCTCGGCCCATTTGCTTTCCTCCTTTTCTGTTAAAAGAGATCAAATAGTGTGTCATGGATTCGAACCTGCGACGTCCTCGTCGAAGGTTGGTTGGTGTAACCACCCCACCAACCAACGCGAATGTGCTAACCTTTTAACCTATTTGTCTTTTATTCATTTCTTTTTCTTTTTTTTCTATGTTTTCTTTTTTCTACGTTTTCTTTTTTCCTGGCCTGCATTGTTTTGCAAATACGTGAACTCTTTTTTTCAAATCGATGACCTTTTTTATCTGAAATCCTTGAACTTTTCTTGAATTTTGATGATTTTTTTTTAAAATCAATGAACTTTTTTCAAATTCAATGAATATTTTTCAATTTTGATGATTTTTTCAAAATCAATATTTTTTTAAAAAGCTTTGAACATATTTTAACAATCGATGAACATTTCAGTGAAGTTTTTTCAAATTTGATGAACTTTTCTAGAAATGTTGAACCTTTTTTTCAAATTCGCGAACTTTTTTAAGGTTGTGAACTTTTTCTCCAAAATCGATGAACAATATTCAATTCATGAAATTTTTTTAATAAAATCAATTTCGAGCTTTCCTGTATTTTTTAGTTTTTTTGTTTTTTTAATAGTCAACCGCACTCTACATTGGCCGGCCCACGAGGAGGGGCGCTTCAGGCGCCGGTTCCCCAAGTGGCACTGAAAGCACCTCATAGGAGCCCCCCGTGTGATTTGGGTATGTGACATAAAAAGGGAAAACTTGATGAAACGAGTGATTTGGATTGCAAGTGTTTTCTTTAGAGCTTTGGGTTGCGGCTGGGTGGAATTGAAACTATAACACACTGCCGCATTTGATGGTTGGGCCATGAGAGGGCTAAGCTATCGTATCAAAAAGATAAAGCCCAAAAGATAAGCTCCAAACCCTCTAACAAGAAAAAGAAACATTGCAAAATCACTAGTTAAGGGTTATCCCTTGCAAAGATTACCCCAAACTTCTCTAGTGCTGACAAGTGGTACAATGCATGTGCGCCACTTGTCGCAATCGAAAAGTTGGTGAGTTTACTCACCCGCACGCGAGGGATGAGAAGTTAGTTGTTTGTGCTTTTTCTGTAAATGTTGAAAATCCGATGTCAAATTGTTTGCGTTTCTCAGCGAACACCCATATTTGGCATGCTAAAATAGGAAAAAAATTGTCATGATGTTGCATAAGAATTTGCCATGTTCTAAAGATGTAGTAAAACATATCACAAAAATTGTCATGTTGTGGCGAGTAATTGCCATGTGTTCGATCTGGATCATACGTACAGGATCATACGTACTTGAGGGCATCTAACGTCAGATGTATATTGAGATTCTTTTTTTCATAGATTTGATTTTTTGAAATAAAATATCTCGTGAATTGTGCGTTCAAATTACAAATCGTTTTCATCGTTCCATTCCTCGTGTCGAGATATTCAAAGCTAGACCCCATGTTCATATGTTTCAACAAAAAAGGGTGAAATTTGTGCTCCCAGAGTGATCCAACCGCTCCCAAGCTATACTAACATGTGCTCCCAAGTGAACTAACACATGCCCCCACAAGGGTGAAGCACACATGTGCTTTTACTCGACACGGTAGCACGCAAAAGCGAAAACAATGAATAGAAAAGAAAATATGGAAGAGTTGAAACATAAAAAATTGAAAAGCAAAAAAAAATGAAACCAAAAAAATCTGGAAACCAAGAAGTAACCAAAAAACATAAAACCGGAAAAACATGAGGAAATCGTCCCTGTGGGGGAAGCGTCCAACTCGCGACACGTGGCGTCACTGGGGCACACCATGTGAAGTGTTGGAGCGCTCCCACACCCTGGAAACTGCCCGCTACATGTCCCAACCAAGGGATACCCCAATTAGTTGCCCCCAAAGCTAGGATATATAAATCTTCAAACAATGTGAAAATTGTTCCATCATCTTCTTTCACTTCAAAACAAAAAGCACTAGCACATGGATAACGCCATTCCCTTTCGGAGATGGCATTGCCCAAATGATGACGTCGAATCGACTTTGTTTTTCTAGGTACATCAACTCCAAGTTGTTTACAAGGAGTGGTTGTCAAACTATGATAACCGGCATAGCAGAAATTATTCTCTAATTAAGCAATTAATTCCTAACACTTCTCCTAATTAGTGCTTGTCTTTGTGAATATAGTCATCTTGATAATGACTTCTTGTATATTTGTCCTTGAGAATTTTCATCATCTTCAACGATGATGGGGCTGATTAAGGAACTCATTGGGGCCCTTGATATCCCAGCACAGCCAATGGCGAGGGCCCCTATGCAACGATATGTTTGTGTTGGGGAACGTAGTAATAATTCAAAATTTTCCTACGTGTCACCAAGATCAATCTAGGAGATGCTAGCAACGAGAGAGAAGGAGTGCATCTTCATACCCTTGAAGATCGCCAAGCGGAAGCGTTACAAGAACGCGGTTGATGGAGTCGTACTCGCAGCGATTCAAATCGCGGAAGATCTGATCCAAGCGCCGAACGGACGGCGCCTCTGCGTTCAATACACGTACAGCCCGGGGACGTCTCCTCCTTCTTGATCCAGCAAGGGGAGAGGAGAAGTTTAGGGAGAACTCCGGCAGCACGACGGCGTGGTAGCGATTGAGCTCGTGGTTCTCCGGTAGAGCTTCGCTAAGCACTATGGAGGAGGAGAAGGTGTTGGAGGAGGGAGGGGCTGCGCTAGGGAAGGGGTGCGACTGCCCTCCCCCCTTCTATTTATAGGGTGAGGAGGAGGGGGCCGCCCCCCTAGATGCATCTAGAGGGGGGCGGCCAAGGGGGGAGACTTGCCCCCCAAGCAAGGTGGGAGGCGCCCCCTCCCCCTAGGGTTTCCAACCCTAGGCGCCTTGGGCCCTTGGGGGCGCACCAGCCCACCAGGGGCTGGTTCCCTCCCATATTCAGCCCATTAAGTCCCTCGGGGCAGGTGGCCCCACCCGGTGGACCCCCGAACACCTTTCGATGGTCCCAGTAGAATACCGATTACCCCCGAAACTATTCCGGTGGCTGAAACAGGACTTCCCGTATATAAATCTTCACCTCCAGAACTCCTCGTGACGTCCGGGATCTCATCTGGGACTCCGAACAACCTTCAGTAACCACATACGATTTCCCATAACAACTCTAGCGTCACCGAACCTTAAGTGTGTAGGCCCTACGGGTTCGGGAATCATGCAGACATGACTGAGACATCTCTCCGGCCAATAACCAACAGTGGGATCTAGATACCCATGTTGGCTCCCACATGTTCCACGATGGTCTCATCGGATGAACCACGATTACGGGGATTCAATCAATCCCATATACAATTCCCTTTGTCCATCGGTATGTTACTTGCCCGAGATTGATCATCGGTATCCCCATACCTCGTCCAATCTTGTTACCGGCAAGTCTCTTTACTCGTTTCGTGACGCATGATCCCGTGGCTAACTCCTTAGTCACATTGAGCTCGTTATGATGATGCATTACTGAGTGGGCCCAAAGATACCTCTCCGTCATACGGAGTGACAAATCCTAGTCTCGATTCATGCCAACCCAACAGACACTTTCGGAGATACCTGTAGTGCGTATTTATAGTCACTATGTTATGTTGTGACATTTGATACACCCAAAGCACTCCTACGGTATCCAGGAGTTGCACAATCTCATGGTCTAAGGAAATGATACTTGACATTAGAAAAGCTCTAGCAAATGAACTACATGATCTTGTGCTACGCTTAGGATTGGGTCTTGTCCATCACATCATTCTCCTAATGATGTGATCCCGTTATCAATGCTACCTCATGAGCATGCGTTGATTTTCCCTTGAAGAGGAAAGGGTGATGCAGCAAAGTAGCGTAAGTATTTCCATCAGTTTTTGAGAACCAAGGTATCAATCCAGTAGGAGACTACACGCAAATCACCTAGTACCTGCACAAACAATCAAGAACCTTGCGACCAACATGATAAAGGGGTTGTCAACCCCTTCACGGCCACTTGCAAAAGTGAGATCTGATAAAGATACTAAGATAAATATTTTTGGTATTTGTGTTGTATAGATTGAAAAGTAAATATTGCAAAATAAATAGTAAACTATAATTATAGATCGGAAACTTATATTATGTAAAGTAGACCTGGGGGGCATAGGTTTCACTAGTGGCTTCTCTCATGATAGCACATATTACGGTGGGTGAACAAATTACTGCCAAGCAATTGATAGAAAAGCGCATAGTTATGAGAATATCTAGGCATGATCATGAACATAGGCATCACGTCTGTGTCAAGTAGACCGAAACGATTCTGCATCTACTACTATTACTCCACACATCGACCGTTATCCAGCATGCATCTAGAGTATTAAGTTCATAAGCACAGAGTAACGCATTAAGCAAGATGACATGATGTAGAGGGATAAACTCAAGCAATATGATATAAACCCCATCTTTTTATCCTCGATGGAAACAATACAATACGTGTCGGTTCCCTTTATGTCACTGGGATCGAGCACCGCAAGATTGAACCCAAAGCTAAGCACTTCTCCCATTGCAAGAAAGATCAACCTAGTAGGCCAAAGAAAAGTGATAATTCAAAGAGACTTGCAAAGATATCAAATCATGCATATAAGAATTCAGAGAAGAATCGAATATTGTTCATAGATAATCTTGATCATAAACCCACAATTCATCGGATCTCGACAAACACACCGCAAAAAGTATTACATCGAATAGATCTCCAAGAACATTGAGGAGAACTTTGTATTGAGAACCAAAGAAAGAGAGAAGAAGCCATCTAGCTAATAACTATGGACCCAAAGGTCTATGATAGACTACTCACACATCATCGGAGAGGCTATGGTGTTGATGTAGAAGCCCTCTGTGATCGAATCCCCCTCCGGCAGATCACCAGAAAAGGCCCCAAGATGGGATGTCATGGGTACAGCAGGTTGTGGCGATGGAAAAGTGGTTTCGTGGCTCCCCTGTATGTTTTTAGGTATAAGAGTATATATAGGCGAGAGAAGTAGGTCGGTGGAGCTACGAGGGTCCACAAGGGTGGGGGCGCGCCCCCTGCCTCGTGGAAGCTTCGCAGACTTCCAGACTTGTACTCCAAGTCTCCTGGGTTGCGTTTGTTCCAAGAAAGATCCTCGCGAAGGTTTCGTTCTGTTTGGATTCCGTTTGATATTCCTTTTCTGCGAAACACTAAAATGGGCAAAAAACAACAATTTGCACTGGGCCTTTGGCTACTAGGTTAGTCCCCAAAAATAATATAAAATAGCATATTAAAGCCCATTAAACATCCAAAACAGATAATATAATAGCATGGAACAATCAAAAATTATAGATACATTGGAGGCATATCAGCATCCCCAAGCTTAATTCCTGCTCGTCCTCGAGTAGGTAAATGACGATAACAGAATTTTTGATGTGTAATGGTACCTAACATATTTTCAATGTAATTTTCTTTATTGTGGCATGAATGTTCAGATCCGAAAGATTCAAGACAAAAGTTTAATATTGACATAAAAATAATAATACTTCAAGCATACTAACTAAGCAATTATGTCTTCTCAAAATAACATATCCAAAGAAAACTCATCCCTACAAAATCATATAGTTTGGCCATGCTTCATTTACATCACACAAAATGCTCCCATCATGCACAACCCCGATGACAAGCCAAGCAATTGTTTCATACTTTAGTATTCTCAAATTTTTTCAACTTTCACGCAATACATGAGCGCGAGCCATGGACATAGCACTATGGGTGGAATAGAATATGATGATGGAGGTTGTGTGGAGAAGACAAAAAATGAGAGAGTCTCACATTGACGCGGCTAATCAATGGGCTATGGAGATGCCCATCAATTGATGTCAATGTTAGGAGTAGGGGTTGCCATGCAACGGGTGCACTAGAGCTATGAATGTATGAAAGCTCAACAAAAGAAACTAAGTGGGTGTGCATCCAACTTGCTTGCTCACAAAGACCTAGGGCATTTGAGGAAGCCCATTGTTGAAATATACAAGCCAAGTTCTATAATGAAAAATTCCCACTAGTATATGAAAGTGACAAAATAAAAGACTCTCAATCATGAAGATCATGGTGCTACTTTGAAGCACAAGTGTTGAAAAAGGATAGTAGCACTGTCCCTTCTCTCTTTTTCTCTCATTCTTTTTATTTATTTGGCCTTTCCTTTTTTATTTGGCCTTTCTATTTTTTTCTTTTTTTCCTCACACGGGACAATGCTCTAATAATGATGATCATCTCACTTCTATTTATTTACAACTCAAGGATTACAACTCGATACTAGAACAAAATATGATTGTATATGAGTGCCTCCGGCGGTGTACCGGGATGGGAAATGAATCAAGAGTGACATGTATGAAAAATTATGCATGGTGGCCTTGCCACAAATACGATGTCAACTACATGATCATGCAAGGCAATATGACAATGATGAAGCATGTCATAACAAATAGAATGGTGGAAAGTTACATGGCAATATATCTCGGAATGGCTATGGAAATGCCATAATAGGTAGGTATGGTGGCTGTTTTGAGGAAGATATAAGGAGGCTTATGTGTGATAGAGTGTATCATATCACGGGGTTTGGATGCACCGGCGAAGTTTGCACCAACTCTCAAGGTGAGAAAGGGTAATGCACGGTACCAAAGAGGCTAGCAATGAGGTAAGGGTGAGAGTGCGTATAATCCATGGACTCAACATTAGTCATAAAGAACTCACATACTTATTGCAAAAATCTACAAGTCATCAAAACCAAGCACTACGCGCATGCTCCTAGGGGGTAGATTGGTAGGAAAAGACCATCGCTCGTCCCCGACTGCCACTCATAAGGAAGGCAATGAAAGAACACCTCATGCTTCAAATTTGTCACACAACGGTTACCATACGTGCATGCTACGGGACTTGCAAACCTCAACACAAATATTTCTCAATTTCACAATTACTTAACTAGCATGACTCTAATATCACCATCTTCATATCTCAAAACAATCATCAAGTATCAAACTTCTCATAGTATTCAATGCACTCTATATGGAAGTTTTTAGTATACCCATCTTGGATGCCTATCATATTAGGACTAATTTTATAGCCAAAGTAAATTACCATGCTGTTCTAAAAGACTCTCAAAATAATATAAGTGAAGCATGAGAGAGCAATAATTTCTATAAAATAAAACCACCATCGTGCTCTAAAAAGATATAAGTGAAGCACTAGAACAAAATTATCTAGCTCAAAAGATATAAGTGAAGCACATAGAGTATTCTAATAAATTCCGATTCATGTGTGTCTCTCCCAAAAGGTGTGTACAGAAAGGATGATTGTGGTAAACTAAAAAGCAAATACTCAAATCATACAAGACACTCCAAGCAAAACACATATCATGTGGTGAATAAAAATATAGCCTCAAGTAAAGTTACCGATAGAAGAAGACGAAAGAGGGGATGCCTTCTGGGGCATCCCCAAGCTTAGGCTTTTGGTTGTCCTTGAATTTTACCTTGGGGTGCCTTGGGAATCCCCAAGATTAGGCTCCTTCCACTCCTTGTTCCAAAATCCATCAAATCTTTACCCAAAAACTTGAAAACTTCACAACACAAAACTCAACAGAAAATCTCATGAGCTCCGTTAGTGTAAGAAAACAAACCACCACTTTAAGGTACTGCAATGAACTAATTATTTATTTATATTGTTGTTAAACCTACTGTATTCCAACTTCTCTATGGTTCATACCCCCCGATACTAGCCATAGATTCATCAAAATAAGCAAACAACACACGAAAAACAGAATCTGTCAAAAACAGAACAGTCTGTAGGAATCTGGAGGTTTCAAATACTTCTGTAACTCCAAAAATTCTGAAAAATTAGTGCAACCTAAATAATTTGTATATTGATCTACTGTAGTTGGAATTGGTATTTTATCTCTCTATGGTAAAAAATGAAAATTATTCTTGTGAGTGCATACTTTCTGTTTTTTCAGCAAGATCAAACAACAATCACCCAAGAAGATCCTATAGGCTTTACTTGGCACAAAAATTAATTAAAACATAAAAACACAATCATAACAGAGGATATATGATTTATTTATTACTAAACATGAACAAAAAGCAAGGAACAAAAATAAAATTGGGTTGCCTCCCAACAAGCGCTATCATTTAACGCCCCTAGCTAGGCATTGATAATTTCAATGATGCTCACATGAAAGACAAGAATTGAAGCACAAAGAGATCATCATAAAACATGTGACAAACACATTTAATTATAACATATTTCCTATGCATATGCATCTTATAAGAAAAAAAATTATCAAGGTAAGCAAAAACTAGCATATGTGTAACGCCCTCGATGCGGCTATATCTCCTACGTGCCGAAGCATGACTTAGAGGCATAACCGCATTGAAAGCAATGTCGCAAGTGAGGTAATCTTCACACAACCCATGTAATACAATATGGGAAAAGATACATAGTTGGCTTACAATCGCCACTTCACACAATACATGAATAAAGCATTACATCATCCAAATACACTCAAGGTCCGACTATGGAACCAAAATAAAAGAAGAACCCCAAATGCGACAAAGCCCCCGATCGACCCCAACTGGGCTCCACTACTGATCAACTAGAACGAAACCACACAAAGGACAAGATCTTCATCGAGCTCCTCCTGAGCTTGGTTGTGTCACCTGCACGGTTCAACGGCACCTACAAGCTGGTTTTGGAAGTATCTGTGAGCCACAGGGACTCAGCAATCTCGCACCCTCGCGATCAAGACTATTTAAGCTTATGGGTAAGGTAAAAGGTATGAGGTAGAGCTGCAGCAAGCGACTAGCATATATGGTGGCTAACATACGCAAATGAGAGCGAGAAGAGAAGGCAAAGCACGGTCGATAAAAGTATGATCAAGAAGTGATCCTAAACAACCTACGTCAAACATAACTCCAACACCGTGTTCACTTTCCGGACTCCCTCGGAAAGAGACCATCACGGTTACACACGCAGTTGACTCATTTTAATTAAGTTAAGGTTCAAGTTATCTACAACCGGACATTAACAAATTCCCATCTGCCCATAACTGCGGGCACGGCTTTCAAAAGTTCAAATCCCTGCAGGGGTGTCCCAACTTAGCCCATGACAAGCTCTCACGGTCAATGATGGAATAGACCTCCTCCCGAGACGTTCCGATCAGACTCGGTATCCCGGTACAACAAGACATTTCGACAGGGTAAAACTAAACCAGCAACACCGCCCGAATGTGCCGACAAATCCCGATAGGAGCTGCACATATCTCTTTCTCAGGGCACACCGGATTGTCTAAACTTCCGGTAGGCCAGCCCAGAGTTGCCCCTGGTGGCCACCGGCGGCTGACAAGTTGGACCAACACTCAGAGGAGCACTGGCCCGGGGGGTAAAATAATGATGACCCTCAGGAGCGCGACTCCCAAGGGAAAAGAAAAGGCTAGGTGGCAAATGGTAAAACCAATGTTGGGCATTGCTGGAAGAGCTTTACTTAAGGCGAATTGTCAAGGGGTTCCCATAATATCCCAACCGCGTAAGGAACGCAAAAATCCGGGAATATAACACCGATATGACGGAAACTAGGGCGGCAAGAGTGGAACAAAACACCAGGCATAAGGCCGAGCCTTCCACCCTTTACCAAGTATATAGATGCATTAATAAAATAAGATATATTGTGATATCCCAACAAGTAAACATGTTCCAACAAGGAACAACATCTCCATGTTCCAACAAGGAATAAACTTCAATCTTCACCTACAACTAACAATGCTATAAGAGGGGCTGAGCAAAGCGGTAACATAGCCAAACAACGGTTTGCTAGGACAAGGTGGGTTAGAGGCTTGGTTCAACAATATGGGAGGCATGATAAGCAAGTGGTAGGTATCGCAGCATAGGCATAGCAAAAGAGCGAGCAAGTAAGCAAGCAAAGATAGAAGTGATTTCGAGGGTATGGTCATCTTGCCTGAAATCCCGCAAGGAAGAAGAACAAGTCCATGAAGAAGACAAATGGACGTAGTCAAACAGATCCTCACAAACGCGACGTTACCGGAACCAACCCAAAGAAGCAACACCGGAAAAGAGCAAACAACCTAGTAAACAACCACCACATCGACATGGCATGATGCACAATCAAGTATGATGCATGTCCGGTTAAATGAAGCATGGCATGGCAAAATGCACAAGCAATTCTACAAATTAAGTGGAGCTCATTATGCAACGGAGTTACATATAGACGGAACACCACATTCAAGTTATTTAGTTCTCTCTCTCGTTTAGGTACCCAACAAGCTTAAATGTTGTTAGCATGGCAAGAGGTGAAGCATGATGAAACTATCTAATCTAGGCAAGTTTAAATGAGGCCGGAACAACAAAACAACAAGTCCGGAAAACCTCATGTCCATATTTATTAGGTTTGGTACTGTTCCGCCCTAAACATAATTTTAGAGTTGTTAAGCATGCAAAATAAGGCCACCATGTTAAACTAGACATTTTTCTACCCCATTTACATATATAATTTATTTAAAACCGAGCTACGGTTAATTAGTTATGAAATAAAGCATTTTTAGCAAGTTATTTAAACAAATTTAACCAAACAACAGTTTAAACATTTTAAACATGGGTGAAAGTGACATAATATGAAACTAGACATAATTCTAAGCATCTTTCATGTTAAGTTTGTTTAATTCCGATGCACGGTTTGTGAGATATGATATGCATGATATATGAGGGCTTTTCTGCAAAACTGTGTTCTCTGGAAAAATAACTAAATTCGCCAGGCAGGAAAAAAATATGAAATGGGCCGAAACTGGAAGTGCTGGGGGCGCTGCTCACAGTGGGCATTCGAGGCCTTTGGCGCAGTGAGAAAGGCACTGGGCCTGAGAGGAGGCCTTAGCGCCGAAGCGGCCCGGAGCGCGGTTGCGGCCCAGGCGCGCAAGAGGCAGGCCGGCCTGGAGCTGGGCTTGGAACCCTGCAACTGGGCCGGCTACGCGTTTGATCCGTGAAGCTGTTCTTCTCTGCGGGCTAGAGTGGAGATGGGCCGGGCCTCACGGGGACTCGGCCTGCCTGCATGGATGAGGCCAGCGACGTAGATGGCGTCGTCCTCCTCCCGACGAGGACGAGCGGCGGCGGCTTGTAGACTCCGGCAATGGGACGAAGCGGGAAGGACGGGATCCCTCGGATCCGGCGGGGAGGAGGCCGTAGTGGCCGGATCCGGGGTCTGCGTGCCCATCGATGATCGACGGCGGCAGCGGAAGCTCCAAATGACGCCGGTGGTTCCCTGCGGCAATAGAGGGAGGGAGAGAGCTAGTGAGGAGAAGGAGCAGAGAGGAATCGAGGGCCGGGCGGCGGCATTGATGACCTGGGGCGGCAGTGACCGACGGCTCCGACGACGGCCGCAGGCAGGCGGACTCGCTGGCGCGGCGGGGAAGAGCAGCGCTCCGGCTCCCTCCTGATCCAGGTCGGAACAAGGAGGAACAGCCTTGGCGGCTGCGAGCGAAGGGGATCTGGCCCGGGCGGGCCTCGGTTGGGCCAGGCGGGCCGTGGGGCTGGTGGAGGCACTGGGCGCGACGTGGCAGCGCATGATTGGCTGCGCGCGTCGCCGGCGGCGGGCTGGCCGATGGGGGCGCGACAAGTGGCGGCGGTGGAGAGGGTGGCTGCGGAAAAATGAGGAGGAGGGGCTAGGGTTTCAAAAATGGAAGGGTAGGGCGTCCATTTATAGGCAGGGGCTAGGAGAGGGGGGGTTTAACCCGTTTCGGAACCGTTCGATCGCAATCGGACGTTCCGGAGCGGAGGGGGTTAGGTAGATGGGCTAGAAGGGCTGTGTAGAGGGCCATGGACTGAGAGGAGAGAAAAGAACTGCAGCCCGACACGGGTTTCCGAAGACCGAAAACGTCCGACGAAAAAACCCGACAACGGTGCCGCTATATATATAACGGTTGGGCTATCAAACGAGCTCCGAATGCGACGAAAATTGACAGGCGCTCTGGCCACACCATAATAAAACCGCACGCCAAGTTTCATCCCATTTCGAGAACATTTTCCGGCCACTTATAAAATACTATTTCGGACATGTCGCGGGTGTGTGCAAGTGTGTCTGGGCTCCGAACGGACAACAGAGGGAACTGGGGGAACCCGGACGGATGCAGGTTTTGAAAACATGATGATGCGATGCACATGATGACATGATGAAATGCAACACGCAAGCAAATGACCTGGCAACAGCAGCGAATAACTGGAAGACACCTAGCACATCGGTCTCGGGGCGTTACAACACTCCACCACTACGAGAGGATCTCGTCCTGAGATCTAGAATGGCACCGGAGGGGAAAAATGGAAGAGAAAGAGAAGAGGTAAAACTAAGTTGCTTCTTTGACAAACGAGTGAAACCAAAGAACCTTGAGAGGTTGAACAAATTCGAGAAAAGAATACAACAAAGGTGAACAAGGTCAAAAACACTCCATTAGAAAAGAGGGACAAGGAACATTGCGAAAACCTTGAGGTTGAAGGGCAAGATATATATTGAAACCACTCTGGTTAAGTCAAGATAGAGAAGGATTAAGAATGATATAATTTGGACAGCACTCCGTCTGAGAAGGGACGCAAAACTTGATAAGATGAGAGAAGTTGAATGAAGGACACGACACTCCGGTTAAATGGATAAACAAAATAAAGAAGCATGATCTTGACAAAACAAAATGATGGGTTGACAAGAGCAACATCGCAATGCCTCCGGAACAAAAGAATAGAAGATAGATAGTTGAAATAGGAGAATTTAGAAGAAAATGCCAACTTCTGCCACAAAAGAGCTTGAAAAGGCATCTTTAGGAGAAGGGTCGAACGGAGTTGTTAGGAAATCAACAACGAAAAAGGATAAGCTTGATATGGTCTTATAGAATACATCTCAAATTATGAGTTGACAATCCTGCCACTCACGGGAAAAGAAATGGATTGGTATGAACAAGGAGACGAGAAAGTATTTCACCGGGAGGATAAAGAAGAACTTGGGTCCTTTATAAGCACCATATATAGCAACAAACCTTAGGGAAGGCTTTAGGTGCAATATACCCCAAGATAACTCCAAAGAAGAGATTGATGGATTTAAAATACCTCATTCCTAACAACATGTGAATCATGAAACATGAACCCAAATTATCAAGAATGACATAATACCACCTCTGTTGATACGGAAGGAAGAATTGCACTCCGGATTACAAGATGAAGCAAACTTGAGTTCCTTAGAAAAGAATCTCGATGAACACCTCGAGAAGGAAATTAAATCATTGATGAAACCATCATGTAGAACCTCCATGAGGAACTCCGGTAAACAAAATGTAACGAAAAGAAAGAGAAGTTGAAAACACAAGGTAAAACCTTGTAATGATTTAGATGAATCTCCGTGGTGAAATAATTGAGAGAACTTGGAACTCCGGGAAAAAAGATGAGCACTTGAAACCAAGAATAAGTATTATGAACCACTGCGGAAAACAGGAATTGAAAAAAAACTCGATGAAACAAGAATAAGAATTACATTATGCGCATCCTTCACCAATTCAAATTGATGACAACGAATGAAATTGGCATACTACTTATTCTCGTAGAAAGGATTAAGATAGATAATGCACAAACTTGAAGAGGCCTTCGATGATCCACCGGTAGGATTGAAACAACGAATGAATTGATATGATAAACGAAAGAAGAGGAATCTTGCACGAACCACCGTAAGCATTGAAAATGAATGAAGAGAAGATAAAGAAACACCGGGAAGAATTTATAAAATGAACGAAGATGCTTGAGAGGATTTAGATACATGATAACGTGGAGATCACGAGCCGAATAGAGATCACTTGAACGAAGCACCGGTAAGATTGGAGAATGAGAGCTGAAAGCTGAAATGATTAATTCTTCTGAAATGATGGGCTCCGGATAATCCAACTGAGAAGACTCTTGAATTACTTCAGATGGGTGAAAAGAATTCTCACAATCAAAACAATTATGAGAGGATGGTATCAAGCTTGAACCACGAATCTTGAGGAGAGTGGAGCAAGATTGAGAGAAAAATCTTCTTCGGTCTTCAAAATCTGAGAATTACGACGAGAAACACCACCATGAATTGGTGAGGCACACCAGAAGAATCAAAAGCGAAGAGATTTAGACAACGATGAATAGAATTTGAAAGATCTTGGAGAAATACATTTGACTGATGATAATTCATTCTTACGTCAAACTTTGACAAGAAATTTGAGGATATCTTCGGGAAATAAGAAGAGTCAGGTAAGATCCTGGGAAAAGACCTGTGGGTTAGGGCCCACTCAAAAGAAACATCGTTGAAAAGATTTAAAAGAGAGATTGCACCGGTTGAATTAAAAGGCTTGAATGAGATAACAACCTCGAAATAGGTAGGACTGATCTTGAATGAAAAGACGAGCCTTCTGAGATATCTTTGAGCACTCTGGAACAAATGAATAGCGAGAAATGAATGGTTATGAGGTGCACCGGCACGAGAAAAGCATTTGAAATACAGAAAAAGAATATGATCAAACACCGAAAGCTTGAATTGGATCCACCGGAAAAGGAAAGAATGGAGAATGATGAACTTGAAGCTCCGTTAGGATCTTCATGAGAATCACCGGATAAGAACATTGAAGGAAAATGATGGAGAGACTTCACATCAATAAGATGGATACTCGATTAAGAAATCTGAGTCCTTGAAGAAACAAGGGAGGGAGGGTGGGAAAACAAAGGCAACTTGGGAAGGATGAAACAAACACCGTTGAGAAGAACTGATAATTGATCTTACTGATGTTGAAATGATTGGATCCACTTGAAGAGAAACACGCCGGTGAACAAGGATTGACAAAACAATCTCGATTATCATGAAGGATTGGTATTCACATCGGAGTATGAGAACACCATTTGGGAAAGGTATGGAATCAACACTTGACTTCGAAGCAACTCGAATACCACAACTCAAAAAAAACAAAGGATTGGCTTGCAAAATAAGCCGGAACAAACATATGATAGAGATTTCGTCCGAAGTTTTCGTGGTGGGGCCTACACGGGCTTGATCGTACATCACCATCATGTACAAGGCAGTGCACATGACATACGAAGCGTCCCCGAGTCGGCATAGCCAAGGACTCTTTAAGACACAACGAGACCACTGTAAAACCGACCGTGAATAGGCGGACCACTAGACGTTGAACCCCAATTTCATATCATACATTTGTCAGAAAGATATCCTAAGAGCTACTTGAATTCCCACCTATGAAACTCCCGAACCTTTCCGGTTATGCAATCAGGTGTTGGGGATACATGGGAAGCATAATATCTCACCCAAAACTAGCAAATCCTACATCCAGCTGTATCCATCCTTCAACACATAACCAAGAAACCTTCGGAAATCATCTACCTCAACCTTCGAAAAGCATCCGTTATACAAGTTATGGCAATACTCCTGAACTCCCGCCCCAGTACTGGGGGGCGTCGAGGTTATCTCACCAACGAACTGCATAAAAGAGATTTCGATGTCGGCGTACTAAACTCAGGTATTCCAGAACTGCAACGATAAAATTATGACGACAACACCTCAGAGCTCAACTCCCCGGGACACTTCCACAAAACCCCTGACAGGAGGCACCAAGACAATGTTCTGGTCACAAAACCATCGGAACGATTCCAAGATACCCGCGTGATCCTAAATTTGTTTTTGTGAAATTTGAGAAGAGAATAGTTAAAACTCTACGTCAGGATGCCTTACCAGAGCGATGAGGAGACTGGGAAGTAAAAAGAATTCCTAAACTCTTCGATATATAATTCCTAAATGACTCAAAACATTTTTCTAGACACAACTCGGCTACTAAAAACGATCAAGCAATGGGGCTCCTAAGGTCGGGGAAGGCTCTGATACCAACTTGTAACGCCCTTGATGCGGCTATATCTCCTACGTGTCAAAGCACGACTTAGAGGCATAACCGCATTGAAAGCAATGTCGCAAGTGAGGTAATCTTCACACAACCCATGTAATACAATATGGGAAAAGATACATAGTTGGCTTACAATCGCCACTTCACACAATACATGAATAAAGCATTACATCATCCAAATACACTCAAGGTCCGACTACGGAACCAAAATAAAAGAAGAACCCCAAATGCGACAAAGTCCCCGATCGACCCCAACTGGGCTCCACTACTGATCAACTAGAACGAAACCACACAAAGGACAAGATCTTCATCGAGCTCCTCCTGAGCTTGGTTGTGTCACCTGCACGGTTCAACGGCACCTACAAGCTGGTTTTGGAAGTATCTGTGAGCCACAGGGACTCAGCAATCTCGCACCCTCGCGATCAAGACTATTTAAGCTTATGGGTAAGGTAAAAGGTATGAGGTAGAGCTGCAGCAAGCGACTAGCATATATGGTGGCTAACATACGCAAATGAGAGCGAGAAGAGAAGGCAAAGCACGGTCGATAAAAGTATGATCAAGAAGTGATCCTAAACAACCTACGTCAAACATAACTCCAACACCGTGTTCACTTTCCGGACTCCACCGGAAAGAGACCATCACGGTTACACACGCAGTTGACTCATTTTAATTAAGTTAAGGTTCAAGTTATCTACAACCGGACATTAACAAATTCCCATCTTCCCATAACCGCGGGCACGGCTTTCGAAAGTTCAAATCCCTGCAGGGGTGTCCCAACTTAGCCCATGACAAGCTCTCACGGTCAATGATGGAATAGACCTCCTCCCGAGACGTTCCGATCAGACTCGGTATCCCGGTACAACAAGACATTTCGACAGGGTAAAACTAAACCAGCAACACCGCCCGAATGTGCCGACAAATCCCGATAGGAGCTGCACATATCTCTTTCTCAGGGCACACCGGATTGTCTAAAATTCCGATAGGCCAGCCCAGAGTTGCCCCTGGTGGCCACCGGCGGCTGACAAGTTGGACCAACACTCAGAGGAGCACTGGCCCGGGGGGTAAAATAATGATGACCCTCAGGAGCGCGACTCCCAAGGGAAAAGAAAAGGCTAGGTGGCAAATGGTAAAACCAATGTTGGGCATTGCTGGAAGAGCTTTACTTAAGGCGAACTGTCAAGGGGTTCCCATAATAGCCCAACCGCGTAAGGAACGCAAAAATCCGGGAACATAACACCGATATGACGGAAACTAGGGAGGCAAGAGTGGAACAAAACACCAGGCATAAGGCCGAGCCTTCCACCCTTTACCAAGTATATAGATGCATTAATAAAATAAGATATATTGTGATATCCCAACAAGTAAACATGTTCCAACAAGGAACAACATCTCCATGTTCCAACAAGGAATAAACTTCAATCTTCACCTGCAACTAACAATGCTGTAAGAGGGGCTGAGCAAAGGGTAACATAGCCAAACAACGGTTTGCTAGGACAAGGTGGGTTAGAGGCTTGGTTCAACAATATGGGAGGCATGATAAGCAAGTGGTAGGTATCGCAGCATAGGCATAGCAAAAAAGCGAGCAACTAAGCAAGCAAAGATAGAAGTGATTTCGAGGGTATGGTCATCTTGCCTGAAATCCCGCAAGGAAGAAGAACAAGTCCATGAAGAAGACAAACGGACATAGTCAAACAGATCCTCACAAACGCGACGTTACCGGAACCAACACGAAGAAGCAACACCGAAAAAGAGCAAACAACCTAGTAAACAACCACCACATCGACATGGCATGATGCACAATCAAGTATGATGCATGTCCGGTTAAATGAAGCATGGCATGGCAAAATGCACAAGCAATTCTACAAATTAAGTGGAGCTCATTATGCAACGGAGTTACATATAGACGGAACACCACATTCAAGTTATTTAGTTCTCTCTCTCGTTTAGGTACCCAACAAGCTTAAATGTTGTTAGCATGGCAAGAGGTGAAGCATGATGAAACTATCTAATCTAGGCAAGTTTAAATGAGGCCGGAACAACAAAACAACAAGTCCGGAAAACCTCATGTGCATATTTATTAGGTTTGGTACTGTTCCGCCCTAAACATAATTTTAGAGTTGTTAAGCATGCAAAATAAGGCCACCATGTTAAACTAGACATTTTTCTACCCCATTTACATATATAATTTATTTAAAACCGAGCTACGGTTAATTAGTTATGAAATAAAGCATTTTTAGCAAGTTATTTAAACAAATTTAACCAAACAACAGTTTAAACATTTTAAACATGGGTGAAAGTGACATAATATGAAACTAGACATAATTCTAAGCATCTTTCATGTTAAGTTTGTTTAATTCCGATGCACGGTTTGTGAGATATGATATGCATGATATATGAGGGCTTTTCTGCAAAACTGTGTTCTCTGGAAAAATAACTAAATTCGCCAGGCAGGAAAAAAATATGAAATGGGCCGAAACTGGAAGTGCTGGGGGCGCTGCTCACAGTGGGCATTCGAGGCCTTTGGCGCAGTGAGAAAGGCACTGGGCCTGAGAGGAGGCCTTAGCGCCGAAGCGGCCCGGAGCGCGGTTGCGGCCCAGGCGCGCAAGAGGCAGGCCGGCCTGGAGCTGGGCTTGGAACCCTGCAACTGGGCCGGCTAGGCGTTTGATCCGTGAAGCTGTTCTTCTCTGCGGGCTAGAGTGGAGATGGGCCGGGCCTCACGGGGACTCAGCCTGCCTGCATGGACGAGGCCAGCAACGTAGATGGCGTCGTCCTCCTCCCGACGGGGACGAGTGGCGGCGGCTTGCAGACTCCGGCAATGGGACGAAGCGGGAAGGACGGGATCCCTCGGATCCGGCGGGGAGGAGGCCGTAGTGGCCGGATCCGGGGTCGGCGTGCCCATCGATGATCGACGGCGGCAGCGGAAGCTCCAAATGACGCCGGCGGTTCCCTGCGGCAACAGAGGGAGGCAGAGAGCTAGTGAGGAGAAGGAGAAGAGAGGAATCGAGGGCTGGGCGGCGGCATTGATGACCTAGGGCGGCAGCGACCGACGGCTCCGACGACGGCCGCAGGCACGCGGACTTGCCGGCGCGGCGGGGAAGAGCAGCGCTCCGGCTCCCTCCTGATCCAGGTCGGAACGAGGAGGAACAGCCTTGGCGGCTGCGAGCGAAGGGGATCTGGCCCGGGCGGGCCTCGGTTGGGCCAGGCGGGCCGTGGGGCTGGTGGAGGCGCTGGGCGCGACGTGGCAGCGCATGATTGGCTGCGCGCGTCGCCGGCGGCGGGCTGGCCGATGGGGGCGCGATAAGTGGCGGTGGTGGAGAGGGTGGCTGCGGAAAAACAAGGAGGAGGGGCTAGGGTTTCAAAAATGGAAGGGTAGGGCGTCCATTTATAGGCAGGGGCTAGGAGAGGGGGGTTTTAACCCGTTTCGGAACCGTTCGATCGCAATCGGACGTTTCGGAGCGGAGGGGGTTAGGTAGATGGGCTAGAAGGGTTGTGTAGAGGGCCATGGACTGAGAGGAGAGAAAAGAACTGCAGCCCGACACGGGTTTCCGAAGACCGAAAACGTCCGACGAAAAAACCCGACAATGGTGCCGCTATATATATAACGGTTGGGCTATCAAACGAGCTCCGAATGCGACGAAACTTGACAGGCGCTCTGACCACACCATAATAAGACCGCACGCCAAGTTTCATCCCATTTCAAGAACATTTTCCGGCCACTTATAAAATACTATTTCGGACATGCCGCGGGCGCGTGCAAGTGTGTCTGGGCTCCGAACGGACAACAGAGGGAACTGGGGGAACCCGGACGGATGCAGGTTTTGAAAACATGATGATGCGATGCACATGATGACATGATGAAATGCAACACGCAAGCAAATGACGTGGCAACAGCAGCGAATAACTGGAAGACACCTGGCACATCGGTCTCGGGGCGTTACAATATGCAAGGAAGAAGAAAGGAACAATAGCAATCTCAACATAACGAGAGGTAATTTTGTAACATGAAAATTTCTACAACCATATTTTACTCTTTCATAATAATTACATGTAGGATCATAATCAAATTCAACAATATAACTATCACATAAAATTTTCTCTTCATGATCCACATGCATGCAAAGTTGACACTCTTCCAAAATAGTGGGATTAACATTAACTAAAGTCATGACCTCTCCAAACCCATTTTTATCGAAAATTGCATAAGATTGAACATTCTCCAAATACGTGGGATCTAAAGTTGACACTCTTCCAAACCCACTTTCAATATTTCAAACATTATTATCAATCTTATATTCATCATGGGGCTTAAATTAATCTTTAAGATCATAAGAAGAATCACCCCAATCATGATCGTTGCAACAAGTAATGGACATAGCAAAACTAGCATCCCCAAGCTTAGGGTTATGCATATTATTAGCACAATTGACATTCATAGAATTTATAATAACATCATTGCAATCATGCTTTTTATTCAAAGATCTATCATGAATCACTTTATAAAGCACTTCATCACAATTTTCAGATTCACAGATTTCAAGCAAAACTCCATAAAGATAATCTAGTGCACTCAACTCACTAGCAATTGGTCCATCATAATTGGATCTTTTAAAAAGACTAGAAAGAGGATGAGGATCCATCACAATAGATATTTAGCAAGCGAAGATGCAAGCTAATAGAAGGCACATGGTAACACGAGCAAACAGAAGGACGAATGGAAGAGGGCGAATAAAATGGCAAATGTGAAGTGGGGGAGAGGAAAATGAGAGGCAAATGGCAAATAATATAATGCGAGGGATAAGAGTTTGTGATGGGTACTTGGTATGTCTTGACTTGAGCGTAGATCTCCCCGCCAATGGCGCCAGAAATCCTTCTTTCTACCTCTTAAGCATGCGTTGGTTTTCCCTTGAAGAGGAAAGGGTGATGTAGCAAAGTAGCATAAGTATTTCCCTCAGTTTTTGAGAACCAAGGTATCAATCCAGTAGGAGACTACACGCAAATCGCCTAGTACCTGCACAAACAATCAAGAACCTTTCAACTAACATGATAAAGGGGTTGTCAATCCCTTCACGACCACTTGCAGAAGTGAGATCTGATAAAGATAATAAGATAAATATTTTTGGTATTTTTGTTGTATAGATTGAAAAGTAAAGATTGCAAGATAAATAGTAAACTAGAATTATAGATCGGAAACTTATATGATGTAAAGTAGACCCGGGGGCCATAGGTTTCACTAGTGGCTTCTCTCGTGATAGCACATATTACGGTGGATGAACAAATTACTGCCGAGCAATTGGTAGAAAAGCGCATAGTTATGAGAATATCTAGGCATGATCATGAACATAGGCATCACGTCTGTGTCAAGTAGACCGAAACGATTCTGCATCTACTATTATTACTCCACACATCAACCGCTATCCAGCATGCATCTAGAGTATTAAGTTCATAAGAACAGAGTAACGCATTAAGCAAGATGACATGATGTAGAGGGATAAACTCAAGCAATATGATATAAACCCCATCTTTTTATCCTCGATGGCAACAATACAATACGTGTCGGTTCCCTTTCCGTCACTGGGATCGAGCACCGCAAGATTGAACCAAAAGCTAAACACTTTTCCCATTGCAAGAAAGATCAATCTAGTAGGCCAAACCAAAATGATAATTCGAAGAGACTTGCAAAGATATCAAATCATGCATATAAGAATTCAGAGAAGAATCAAATATTGTTCATAAATAATCTTGATCATAAACCCACAATTCATCGGATCTCGACAAACACACCGCAAAAAGTATTACATCGAATAGATATCCAAGAACATCGAGGAGAACTTTGTATTGAGAACCATAGAGAGAGAAGAAGCCATCTAGCTAATAACTATGGACCCGAAGGTCTATGGTAAAGTACTCACACATCATTAGAGAGGCTATGGTGTTGATGTAGAAGCCCTCCATGATCGAATCCCCCTCCGACAGATCACCGGAAAAGGCCCCAAGATGGGATCTCACGGGTACAGAAGGTTGCGGCGGTGAAAAGTGGTTTCGTGGCTCCCCTGGATGTTTTCAGGGTATAAGAGTATATATAGGCGAAAGAAGTAGGTCGGTGGAGCTACGAGGGGCCCACGAGGGTGGGGGCGCGCCTATCCCTTGGGCGCGCCCCCTACCTCATGGAAGCTTCACGGACTTCGAGACTTGTACTCCAAGTCTCATGGTTGCGTTTGTTCCAAGAAAGATCCTCGCGAATGTTTCGTTCCGTTTGGATTCCGTTTGATATTCCTTTTTTGTGAAACACTGAAATAGGCAAAAAAAACAACAATTTGCACTGGTCCTTTGGTTAATAGGTTAGTCCCAAAAAATAATATAAAATAGCATACTTAAGCCCATTAAACATCCAAACAGATAATATAATAGCATGGAACATTGAAAAATTATAGATACGTTGGAGACGTATCAATCAACGACATCCAATGTCCATGGTTAGGAAACCACAACCATCTATTGATCAACGAGCTAGTCAACTAGAGGCTCACTAGGGACATGTTGTGATCTATGATTCACACATGTATTACGGTTTCCGGTTAATACAATTATAGCATGAACAATAGACAATTATCATGAACAAGAAAATATAGTAATAACCATTTTATTATTGCCTCTAGGGGATGTTTCCAATAGTCTCCCACTTGCACTAGAGTCAATAATCTAGTTACATTGTGATGAATCGAACGCCCATAGAGTTCTAGTGTTGCTCATGTTTTTCTCGTGGAAGAGGTTTAGTCAACGGATCTGCAACATTCAGATCCGTGTGCACTTTACAAATATCTATGTCTCCATCTTGAATATATTCACCAATGGAGTTGAAGTGATGCTTGATGTGTCTGGTCTTCTTGTGAAACCTGGGCTCCTTGGCAAGGTCAATAGCTCCAGCGTTATCACAGAAGAGAGTCATTGGGCCCGACGCATTGGGAATAACTCCCAGCTCGGTGATGAATTCCTTCATTCAGACTGCTTCCCGCGTTGCCTCCGAGGCAGCTATGTACTCCGCTTCACATGTAGATCCCGCCACGATGCTTTGCTTGCAACTGCACCAGCTGACTGCCCCACCATTCAAAATGTACACATATCCGGTTTGTGACTTGGAGTCATCCAGATCTGTGTCGAAGCTAGCATCAAACGTATCCCTTTACGACGAGCTCTTCGTCACCTCGAAAAACAAGAAACATATCCTTAGTCCTTTTCAGGTACTTCAGGATATTCTTGACCGCTCTCCGGTGCTCCATACCGGGATCACTTTGGTACCTCCCTACCAAACTTACGGCAAGGTTCACATCAAGTCTGGTACACGGCATGGCATACATAATAGAGCCTATGGCCGAGGCACAGGGGATGACACTCATCTTTTCTCTCTCTTCTGCCATGGTCGTGAAGGAAATATGCCCTAGAGGCAATAATAAAGTTGTTATTTATATTTCCTTATATCATGATAAATGTTTATTATTCATGCTAGAATTGTATTAATCAGAAACTTAGTACATGTGTGAATACATAGACAAACAGAGTGTCCCTAGTACGCCTCTACTTGACTAGCTCGTTAATCAAAGATGGTTAAGTTTCCTAGCCATGGACATGTGTTTTAATTTGGTGAACGGGATCACATCATTAGAGAATGATGTGATAGACAAGACCCATCTGTTAGCTTAGCACTATGATCGTTTAGTTTATTGCTATTGCTTTCTTCATGACTTATACATGTTCCTATGACTATGATATTATGCAACTCCCGAATACCGGAGGGACACTTAGTGTGCTATCAAACATCACAACGTAACTGGGTGACTATAAAGATGCTCTAGAGGTGTATCCAATGGTGTTTGTTGAGTTGACCTAGATCGAGATTAGGATTTGTCACTCCGTGTATCGGAGAGGTATCTCTGGGCCCTCTCGGTAATGCACATCACTATAAGATTTGCAAGCAATGTGACTAATGAATTAGTTGCGGGATGTTGCATTACGGAACAAGTAAAGAGACTTGCCAGTAACGAGATTGAACTAGGTATTGAGATACCGGCGATCAAGTCTCAGGCAAGTAACATACCGATAAAGGGAACAACGTATGTTGTGATGCGGTTTGACCGATAAAGATCTTCGTAGAATATGTAGGAACCAATATGATCATACAGGTTCCGCTATTGGTTATTGACCGGAAGTGAGTCTCGGTCATGTCTACATAGTTCTCGAACCCGTAGGGTCCGCACGCTTAACGTTCGATGATGATCGGTATTATGAGTTTATGTGTTTTGATGTACCGAAGGTAGTTTGGAGTCCCAGATGTGATCACGGAGATGACGAGGAGTCTCGAAATGGTCAAGACATAAAGATCGATATATTGGAAGGCTATATTTGGACATCGGAATGGTTCCGGATGAGTTCGGGCATTTACCGGAGTACCGGGGGTTACCGGAACCCCCCGGGGAGTCAATGGGTCTTATTGGGCCTTAGTGGGAGAGAGGGGGAGGCGGCCAGGTGGAGGGTGCCCCCCAATCCCAATCGGAATTGGGTGGGGGGCGGCCCCCCTTTCGTTCCCTCTCTCTCCCTCTTCCTTCTTCTCCTACTCCAACTAGGGAAGGGGGAACCTACTCCTACTGGGAGTAGGACTCCCCCTTAGGCACGCCATAGAGAGGGCCTGCCCTCCCCTCCTTTATATACGGGGAGGGGGCACCCATAGACACACAAGTTGATTGTTTATCCGTGTGCGGTGCCCCCTCCACAGAATTCCACCTCGGTCATATCGTTGTAGTGCTTAGGTGAAGCCCTGCGTCGGTAACTTCATCATCACCGTCATCACACCGTCGTGCTGGCGAAACTCTCCCTCAGCCTTAGCTGGATCAAGAGTACGAGGGACATCACCGAGTTGAACATGTGTAGATCGCGGAGGTGCCGTATGTTCGGTACTTAATCGGTTGGATCGCGAAGATGTTCGACTACATCAACCGCATTTCATAACGCTTCCGCTTTCGGTCTATGAGTGTACATAGACATACTCTCCCCCTCTCGTTGCTATGCATCTCCTAGATAGATCTTGCGTGATCGTACGAATTTTTTGAAATACTGCGTTCCCCAATAGTGGCATCCGAGCCAGGTCTATGCGTAGATGTTATATGCACGATTAGAACACAAAGGAGTTGTGGTCATGGGTATATACATATTGCTTGCCGTCACTAGTTGATTCTTGATTCAGCGGTATTGTTGGATGAAGCGACTCAGACCAACATTACGCATACGCTTACGCGAGACTGGTTCTACCAACGTGCTTCGCACACAGGTGGCTAGTGGGTGTCTATTTCTCCAACTTTAGTTGAATTGGATTCAATGAACAGGGTTCTTTTTGAAGATCAAAAAGCAATCACTATACCGTGTTGTGGTTTTTGATGCGTAGGTAAGAACGGTTCTTGCTAAGCCCGTAGCAGCCACATAAAACTTGCAACAACAAAGTAAAGGATGTCTAACTTGTTTTTGTAGGGCATGTGGTGATGTGATATGGTCAAGACGTTATTATATAAATTGTTGTATGAGATGATCATGTTTTGTAACACAGTTATCGGCAACTGGCAGGAGCCATATGGTTGTCGCTTTATTGTATGAAATGCAATCGCCATGTATTTGCTTCACTTTATCACTAAGCAGTAGCGATAGTCGTAGAAACAATAGTTGGCGAGACGACAACGATGCTACGATGGAGATCAAGGTGTCAAGCCGGTGATGATGGTGATCATGACGGTGCTTTGGAGATGGAGATCAAAGGCACAAGATGATGATGGCCATATCATATCACTTATATTGATTGCATGTGATGTTTACCCTTTGTGCATCTTATCTTTCTTAGTACGGCGATAGCATTATAAGATGATCTCTCACTAAATTTCAAGGTATAAGTGTTCTCCCTGAGTATGCACCGTTGCTATAGTTCGTCATGCCCAGACACCACGTGATGATCGGTGTGATAAGCTCTACGTTCACATACAACGGGTGCAAGGCAGTTTTGCACACACAGAATACTCAGGTTAAACTTGACAAGCCTAGCATATGCAGATATGGCCTCGAAGCACTGAGACCGAAAGGTCGAACGTGAATCATATAGTAGATATGATCAACATAGTGATGTTCACCATTGAAAACTACTCCATCTCACGTGATGACCGGACATGGTTTAGTTGATATGGATCACATGATCACTTAGATGATTAGAGGGATGTCTATCTAAGTGGGAGTTCTTAAGTAATATGATTAAATTGAACTTTAATTTATCATGAACTTAGTCCTGATAGTATTTGCATATCTATGTTGTAGATCAATAGCTCGCGTATAGCTCCCCTGTTTTATTTTTGATATGTTCCTATAGAAAATAGAGTTGAAAGATGTTAGTAGCAATGATGCGGACTAGCTCTGTGATCTGAGGATTATCCTCGTTGCTGCACAAAAGAATTATGTCCTTGATGCACCGCTAGGTGATGGACCTATTGCAGGAGGAGATGCAGACGTTATGAACGTTTGGCAAGCTCGGTATGATGACTACTTGATAGTTTAGTGTGCCATGCTTTACGGCTTAGAACCGGGACTTCAAAAATGTTTTGAAACGCCATGGAGCATATAAGATGTTCCAAGAGCTGAAATTGGTATTTCAGACTCATGCCCAAGTCAAGAGGTATGATACCTCTCACAAGTCTTTTGCCTACAAGATGGAGGAGAATAGCTCAACCAGTGAGCATGTGCTCATAATGACTGAGTACTACAATCACTTGAATCGAGTGGGAGTTAATCTTCCAGATAAGATAGTGATTGACAGAGTTCTCTAGTCACTATCACCAAGTTACTATAACTTCGTGATGAACTATAATATGTAAGGGATGACAAAAACAATTCCCGAGCTCTTCGCGATGCTGAAATCAGTAAGGTAGAAATCAAAGAAAAGCATCAAGTGTTGATGGTTGACAAGACCTCTAGTTTCAAGTAAAAGGGCAAGGGAAAGAAAGGGAACTTCAAGAAGAATGGCAAGCAAGTTTCCACTCCCATGAAGAAGCCCAAAGTTAGACCCAAGCCTAAAACTCAGTGCTTCTACTGCAAAGGAAATGGTCACTGGAAGTGGAACTGCCCTAGATAGTTGGCGAATAAGAAGGATGGCAAAGTGAACAAAGGTATATCTAATATACATGGTATTGATGTGTACTTTACTAGTGTTTATAGAAACCCCTCAGTATTTGATACTGGTTCAGTTGCTAAGATTAGTAACTTGAAACACGAGTTACAAAATGAACAGAAATAAGTTGAGGGCGAGGTGGCGATGTGTGTTGGAAGTGATTCCAAGGTTGATAAGATCACCATCGCACACTCCCTTTACCTTCAGGATTAGTGTTGAACCTAAAATAAATGTTATTTGGTGTTTGCGTTGAGCATAATATGATTGGATCATGTTTATTGCAATACGGTTATTCATTTAAGTCAAAGAATAATTGTTATTCTGTTTACATGAATAAAACCTTATGTGGTCACACACCCAAGGTGAATGGTTTACTGAATCTCGATCGTAGTGGTAAACATATTCATAATATTGAAGCAAAAAGATGCAAAGTTAATAATGATAGTGCAACTTATTTGTGGCACTGCCGTTTAGGTCATATTGGTGTAAAGAGCATGAAAAAACTCCATGTTGATGGGCTTTTGGAATCACTTGATTATGAATCACTTGATGCTTGCGAACCATGCCTCATGGGCAAGATGACTAAAACTCCGTTCTCCGGAACAATGGAGCGAGCAACTGACTTATTGGAAATAATTCATACTGATGTATGCGGTCCGATGAGTGTTGAGGCTCGCGGCGGGTATTGTTAATTTCTGACCTTCACAAATGATTTGAGCAGATATGAGTATATCTACTTAATGAAACACAAGTCTGAAACGTTTGAAAAGTTTATAGAATTTCAGAGTGAAGTGGAGAATCATCATAACAAGAAAATAAAGTTTCGACAATCTAATCGCGGAGACGAAATATTTGAGTTACGAGTTTTGCCTTCAGTTGAAACAATGTTGAATAGTTTCGCAACTCACGCCACCTAGAACACCATAGCGTAATGGTGTGTCCGAATGTCGTAACCGTACTTTAGTAGATATGGTGAGATCTATGATGTCTCTTACCGATTTACCACTATTGTTTTGGGGTTATGCATTGGAGACAGCTGCATTCACGTTAAACAGGGCACTGTCTAAAAATCCATTGAGATGACACCGTATGAATTGTGGTTTAGAAAGAAACCTAAGCTGTCATTTCTTAAAGTTTGGGGTTGCGATGCTTATGTGAAAAAGTTTCAGCCTGATAAGCTCAAACCCAAATCAGAGAAGTGCGTCTTCATAGGATACCCAAATGAAACTGTTGGGTACACCTTCTATCACAGATCCGAAGGCAAGATCTTTGTTGCTAAAAATGGATCCTTTCTAGAGAAGGAGTTTCTCTCGAACGAAGTGAGTGGGAGGAAAGTAGAACTTGTGAGGTAATTGTACCTTCTCTCGAATTAGAAAGTAGCTCATCACTGAAATCAGTTCAAGTGATGCCTACACCAAGTAGTGAGGAAGTTAATGATGATGATCATGAAACTTCATATCAAGTTACTACCAAACCTCGTAGGTCAACCAGAGTATGTTCCGCACTAGAGTGGTACGGTAATCCTATTCTGGAAGTCATGTTACTAGACCATGACGAACCTATGAACTATGAGGAAGCGATGATGAGCCCAGATTCCGCGAAATGGCTTAAGGCCATGAAATCTGAGATGGGATCCATGTATGAGAACAATGTATGGACTTTGATTGACTTGCCCGATGATCGGTGAGCCATTCAGAATAAATGGATCTTCAAGAGGAAGACGGATGCTAATAGTAGTGTTACTATCTACAAAGCTCGAATTGTCGCAAAAGGTTTTGACAAGTTCAAGGTGTTGACTACGATGAGATTTTCTCACTCATATCGATGCTTAAAAGTCTATCCGAATCATGTTAGCAATTGCCACATTTATGAAATCTGGAAAATGGATATCAAAACTACATTCCTTAATGGATTTATTAAAGAAGAGTTGTATATGATGCAACCAGAAGGTTTTGTCAATCCTAAAGGTGCTAACAAAGTGTGCAAGCTCCAGCGATCCATCTATGGACTGGTGCAAGCATCTCGGAGTTGGAATATATGCTTTGATGAGTTGATCAAAGCATATAGTTTTATACAGACTTTTGGAGAAGCCTGTATTTACAAGAAAGTGAGTGGGAGCTCTGTAGCATTTCTGATATTATATGTGGATGACATATTGTTGATCGGAAATGATACTGAATTTCTGGATAGCATAAAAGGATACTTGAATAAGAATTTTTCAATGAAAGACCTCGGTGAAGCTGCTTACATATTGGGCATCAAGATCTATAGAGATAGATCAAGACGCTTGATAAATTTTTCAATGAGTACATACCTTGACAAGTTTTTGAAGTAGTTCAAAATGGAACAGTCAAAGAAGGAGTTCTTGCCTGTGTTGCAAGGTGTGAAGTTGAGTAAAGACTCAAAACCCGGCCACGACAGAAAATAGAAAGAGAATGAAAAGTCATTCCCTATGCCTCAGTCATAGGTTCTATAAAGTATGCTATGTTGTGTACCAGACCTATTGTATACCTTAGCATGATTTTGGCAAGGGAGTACAATAGTGATCTAGGAGTAGATCACTAGACAGCGGTCAAAATTATCCTTAGAGGACTAAGGAAATATTTCTTGGTTATGGAGGTGATAAAAGAGTTCGTCGTAAAGAGTTACGTCAATACAAGCTTTTTACACCGATCTAGATGACTCTAAGTCTCGATCTAGATACATATTGAAAGTGGGAGCAATTAGCTAGAGTAGCTCCATGCAGAGTATTGTCGACATAGAAATTTGCAAAATACAGACGGATCTGAATGTTGTAGACCCGTAGACTAAACTTCTCTCACAAACAAAACATGATCACTCTTTGGGTGTTGATCACATAGCGATGTGAACTAGATTATTGACTCTAGTAAACCCTTTGGGTATTAGTGACATGAAGATGTGAACTAATCACATAAAGATGTGAACTATTGGTGTGAAATCACATGACGATGTGAACTAGATTATTGACTCTAATGCAAGTGGGAGACTGAAGGAAATATGCCCTAGAGGCAATAATAAAGTTGTTATTTATATTTCCTTATACCATGATAAATCTTTATTATTCATTCTAGAATTGTATTAACCGGAAACTTAGTACATGTGTGAACCATAGACAAACAGAGTGTCCCTAGTATGCCTCTACTTGACTAGCTCGTTAATCAGAGATGGTTAAGTTTCCTAGCCATGGACATGTGTTATCATTTGATGAACGGGATTACATCATTAGAGAATGATGTGATGGACAAGACTCGTCCGTTAGCTTAGCACTATGATCATTTAGTTTATTGCTATTGCTTTCTTCATGACATATACATGTTCCTATGACTATGAGATTATGTAACTCCGAATACCGGAGGAACACTTAGTGTGCTATCAAACGTCACAACATAACTGGGTGACTATAAAGATGCGGTACAGGTGTCTCCAATGGTGTTTGTTGAGTTGGCATAGATCGAGATTATGATTTGTCACTCCGTGTATCGAAGAGGTATCTCTGGGCCCTCTCGGTAATGCACATCACTATAAGCCTTGCAAGCAATGTGATTAATGAGTTAGTTGTGGGATGTTGCATTACGGAACGATTAAAGAGACTTGCCGGTAATGATATTGAACTATGTATTGAGATACCCACGATCGAATCTCGGGCAAGTAACATACCGGTGACAAAGGGAACAACGTATGTTGTTATGTGGTTTGACCGATAAAGATCTTCATAGAATATGTAGGAACCAATATGAGCATCCAGGTTCCGCTATTGGTTATTGACTGGAAGTGAGTCTCGTCATGTCTACATAGTTCTCGAACCCGTAGGGTCCGCATGCTTAACATTCGATGACGATCGGTATTACGAGTTTACATGTTTTGATGTACCGAAGGTAGTTCGGAGTCCCGGATGTGATCACGAACATGACGAGGAGTCTTGAAATGGTCGAGACATAATGATCGATATATTTGAAGGCTATGTTTGGACATCAGAATGGTTTCGGATGAGTTCGGGCATTTACCGAAGTACGTAGGGGAGCGTTCCGCCTTAGAGGGAAGCAACCGCGAAAGCGGGGGGTCAGCCACAAACTTTGTGTTTGTGAATGGAATCCCCCAAGAAGAGTTACAATGGCAGTTCCCGCTGGGGGGTTACCGGAACCCCCCAGGGAGTCAATGGGCCTTATTGGGCCTTAGTGGGAGAGAGGAGGCGGCGGCTAGGTGGAGGGCACCCCCCAAGCCCAATCCTAATTGGGTGGGGGCCGGCCCCCCTTCCTTCCCTCTCTCTCCCTCTTCCTTCTTCTCCTACTCCAACTCGAAAAGGGGGGAAACCTACTCCTACTGGGAGTAGAACTCCCCCTTGGGCGTGCCATAGAGAGGGTCGGCCCTCCCCTCCTTTATATACGGGGAGGGGGCACCCCATAGACACACAAGTTGATTGTTTAGCCGTGTGTGGTGCCCCCTCCACAGAATTCCACCTCGGTCATATCGTTGTAGTGCTTAGGCGAAGCCCTGCGTCAGTAACTTCATCATCACAATCATCACACCATCGTGCTGACGAAACTCTCCCTCGGCCTCAGCTGGATCAAAAGTATGAGGGACGTCACCGAGCTAACTGTGTGTAGATCGCGGAGGTGTCGTGTGTTCGGTACTTGATTGGTTGGATCGCGAAGACGTTCGAATACATCAACCACGTTTCATAACGCTTCCGCTTTCGGTCTATGAGGGTACATAGACATACTCTCCCCTCTCGTTGCTATGAATCTCCTAGATAGATCTTGCGTGATCGTAGGAAATGTTTTGAAATACTGCGTTCCCCAACAGGTCGGGCATTGAGCCGTGCTCAATCAAACACCTTGTAATACAGGCAAGAAACCCTTCTTGGACTGATCCATATTGAACTTCTTCAATATCTTGTCAAGGTACGTGCTTTGTGAAAGACCAATGAGGTTTCTCGATATATCTCTATAGATCTTGATGCCTAATATGTAAGCAGCTTCTCCAAGGTCCTTCATTGAAAAACACTTATTTGAGCAGGCCTTTATGCTTTCCAAAAGTTCTATATCATTTCCCATCAATAGTATGTCATCCACATATAATATGAGAAATGCTACAGAGCTCCCACTCACTTTCTTGTAAACATAGGCTTCTCCATAAGTCTGCATAAACCCAAACGCTTTGATCATTTCATCTCCGAGATGCTTGCACCAGCCCATAGATGGAGTGCTGGAGCTTGCATACCTTGTCAGCATTCTTAGGATCGACAAAACCTTCTGGCTGCATCATATACAATTCTTCCTTAAGGAAACCATTAAGGAATGCCATTTTGGCGTCCATTTGCCATATCTCATAATCGTAGAATGCAACAATAGCTAACATGATCCGAACAGACTTCAGCTTCGCTACGGGTGAGAAGGTCTCATCGTAGTCAACCCCTTGAACTTGTCGATAACCCTTAGCGACAAGCCGAGCCTTATAGACAGTCACATTACCATCCGCGTCAGTCTTCCTCTTAAAGATCCACTTATTTTCTATGGCTTGCCAATCATCGGGCAAGTCAGTCAAAGTCCATACTTTGTTTTCATACATGGATCCTATCTCGGATTTCATGGCCTTAAGCCATTTTGCGGAATCTGGGCTCATCATCACTTCCTCATAGTTCGTAGGTTCGTCACGGTCTAGTAACATGACTTCCAGAATAGGATTACCATTGTCTAACATGGCTTCAAGCCATTTGTTGGAATCCGGGCCCACCATCGCTTCTTCATAGTTCGAAGGTTCATCGTTGTCTAACAATATGATTTCCCTGACGGGGTTGCCGTACCATTCTAGTGTGGAATGTGTCCTTGTGGACCTATGAAGTTTAGTAGTAACTTGATCCGAAGTTTCATGATCATCATCATTAACTTCCTATATAGTCGGTGCAGGCACCACAGAAACATCTTCCTGAGCTGTGCTACTCTCTGGTTCGAGAGGCAGTACCTCATCAAGTTCTACTTTCCTCCCACTTACTTCTTTCGAGAGAAACTCTTTCTCCAGAAAGGATCCATTCTTGGCAATGAAGATCTTGCCTTCAGATCTGAGGTAGAAGGTATACACAATAGTTTCCTTAGGGTATCTGATGAAGACGCATTTTTCCGACTTGGGTTCGAGCTTTTCAGGTTGAAGTTTCTTGACATAAGCATCACATCCCCAAACTTTCAGAAACAACAACTTAGGTTTCTTCACAAACCATAATTCATACAGTGTCGTCTCAACGGATTTCGACGGAGCCCTATTTAAAGTGAATGCGACAGTCTCTAAAGCATAACCCCAAAATGATAGCGCTAGATCGGTAAGAGACATCATAGATCGCACCATATCCAACAGAGTGCGATTATGACGTTCGGACACACCATTACGCTGAGGTGTTCCAGGCGGCGTGAGTTGTGAAACAACTCCACATTTCCTTAGGTGCGTGCCAAACTCATGACTCAAATATCCTCCTCCACGATCTGATCGTAGGAACTTTATTTTCCTGTCATGTTGATTCTCTACCTCGTTCTAAAATTCCTTGAACTTTTCAAAGGTCTCAGACTTGTGTCTCATTAAGTAGACATACCCATATCTACTTAAGTCATCAGTGAGGGTGAGAACATAACAATAGCCACCGCGAGCCTCAACGCTCATTGGACCGCACACAATAGTATGTATGATTTCCAGCAAGTTGGTTGCTCGCTCCATTGTTCCAGAGAACGGAGTCTTGGTCATTTTGCCCATGAGGCATGGTTCTCATGTGTCAAATGATTCATAATCAAGAAACTCCAAAAGTCCATCTACATGGAGTTTCTTCATGCGTTTGACACCAATGTGACGAAGGCGGCAGTGCCACAAGTATGTGGGACTATCATTATCAACCTTACATCTTTTGGCATTCACACTATGAATATGTGTAACATCACGTTCAAGATTCAATAAAAATAAACCATTGACCAGCGGGGCATGACCATAAAACATATCTCTCATATAAATAGAACAACCATTATTTTCGGATTTAAATGAGTAGCCATCTCGCATTAAACGAGATCCAAATACAATGTTCATGCTCAAAGATGGCACTAAATAACAATTATTGAGGTTTCACTAGTACAGCGAGCTCCTAAACAAACGGTTTAAAACCCCTTTCCGCGACGACATCTGGAACCGTCGCCAAGTGAGTGTGGGTGATAGGGGGGTCCTTCCCACACGACCCAGAAACCGTCGGGGATATGCCCTCCTAGCACACACATTCGGCAAAATGAGGCCGTGTGCGACCGGTGAGTGCTCAAATACGGAAATACATACAGTAGAGCTAAAAAAATTCAATTATATGGCGGAATTGTTTCGGGTCGCAAGTACATCCCACACAGTCAGTCCCCACTAAATGTTTTCGTTCGTATGTACATCCCACACAGTCGCTTGAAGGAAAATGTTTCCATTTGTAGGTACATCACACACAATTTTTCCCGTTAAATCGCTTGCGTTATTGAATATATCACACACGGTCCATGGAAGAAACTGTGTGGCAAAGGCTGTCAATCACACACAGTTTTCATGTGGTAAACGTTTGCGCAAGGTGGCCTAACGCAAATAGTTTTCAAGAGAAAGTCGTGTGTGATTGTTTATTGATCCAACACGGTTTATTCCTAGAAACTGTGTGTGTTGCCTGAGGTCATCGCCCATGGTATTTTTTAACAACCGTTTGCAATAGCAAAACCCAATTAGCAGGCTAATTATCTGATTATTCATAATCCATTTATTAATCTAATTGACAGTTCATATTAAGCACACA
Source organism: Triticum aestivum (assembly GCF_018294505.1). NCBI lineage: Eukaryota > Viridiplantae > Streptophyta > Magnoliopsida > Poales > Poaceae > Triticum > Triticum aestivum. The sequence continues at coordinate 278,100,749 of NC_057812.1, read as the reverse complement.
ATATATTTCATTTTCATAATTGAAATACATCAGAGTACAACATCATATAGCTTCAGCACTCAGCTAGCCCATTACACAACTACACCAGGACCAAGTTTCACATGGAACATCTATAAGCTTTCGAAATTACCATCATAGACGGTACATAGATAGATGTATCTCATGTAGAAAACTGATGAAGTAGAAGGCGAATATTGAGCCTTCATTGATGTTGAAGGTCTTTGTAACTTTAGGTGAGTGCCTATGGATGATTGATCGTCCATCCTTCGTCCTCTTCAGGAACACTTCGATATTGAATCGTGGGTGTTGTATGAATACCTTCCTCGCCTCCTGACCATACAGGTGGTTTGAGAGGTAATCATCAGTGAACTACTTTGGAAAGGCCTGAAAATAAGGATGTGCATAAATATCTTCTCTATATTGGAAATGGGGCAAAGGTATAAAAAAAGGCAATGTATAATAGTTAGTACCATCCTGTAGTGAACTAATGTCTTCTTTATTGTGCAGACAAAGATCTTGTTGTTTTTTCTCGCTAATTTCTTTATCCTAACAATCTTTCTGAGTTTCTTGACTTGACTGATATTCATGGACAACTCATTTTCCCATATGCAAAAAGGGTCGAACAGTGGGTCAAAACCTCTGACAGCAGGACCTACATGTGCAAGACCAAATTGTTAAAAACCTAAATATTAGAATGGTTCCTGCAATTGCACAATAATGTGCTATTAGACAATGGACCATGCACGTGCTAACCTCGATTGTAAACCTCAGTGCTTCCCATTGTTTCCCTACAACACATATAAGGTAGTTAGTCATCAGGTTAAGTAAGGGTTCGCATGCTATCAGTAAAATATGTTGATGAAAAATAATCACATTGCAGATTCATCAGATTAATTCAAGCCACAGGGAAAACACATTTATCCAAACCAAGCATGATTAAGAACTAGGAAATATAACACTTGTATATGTTTCCCATGTATTAAGTGCAGCCAAATTCGATTTATTCCTCACATGCACAACAATACAAAATTCTACCCCCAACAATTGGACATCGCATTGCAGAATTGAACCAAGCAGTTAACTAAACACCACAACGAATTAACCAAACATTAACTAAGCACCACATTGCACAATATAACATTGAACCAAGCAGTTAACTAAACACCACAACAAATGAACCAAACATTAACTGAGCACCAACACAATATAACATACTCCTAATAGAAGATCAGACAGTTAACCAAATAGTTAACTACAACCAATTGTAGCAATTGTATTTTTTTTCTCATGTGTTTACTACAGCCAAATTCAATTTATTCCTCACATGGTATACAATAACAGAATACACCCACAATTTTGTAAAGATAAATTCGATTTATTTCTCACATGGAAGACAATACAAAATTGCAGCCTGGAGAATTGAATATCACATTTGCAGAACTGAACCAAATAGTTAACCGAAGACGACAACTAATTAACAAAATAGTTAATAAGTGAGCACCACACTGCACGACATATAGAACATATACACTAGAGCAACAGATTGCATGGTAAAATTAGATAGCACAATTCGCTAGAATTTGTGAAGGAAAGGCAGGAGCAGCACACGCAACGCTAAACCAAGCATACATAACCAGGATAGCTAGCAAATGGCAAGGTGCTCCTTCAAGATCTGGGGTTCGGCACGAATGGCAGCCATCACGACCTCATCCGCGCGTGCGGCCGCGATTTGCTTCTCTGCTGCCAAATGCTCCTTGAGGTCCTGGCTATACTGCGTGCACCATGGCTTAGGCCGATGCTTATTTGGTGGAGGGGTCGGTGATTTGGGTGGAAGGTGTCGCGCTCGCGCCGGCGGTAGGGGCATGTGGGATGTGGAAGGAGGAGGAGGATGGGATTGGGTGTGGAATACCTGCCTGGATAGGCGAGGCCGAGGAGCATGAAGGAGGGTCGCCGGCGAGGAGGCGGTGGCGCTGCAAGCAAGGAGTGAAGGTTTCAACTTGGAAAGGAAGGCAGAAAGAGGGGAAATGTGGCTTTTGGTAAGGAGGGGGCAGTGAGGTAGATATTTCCACGGAAGCCGAAAATTGGGAATCACTTCAGCCAAAAAACTGGCGCGCAAAGTGTCATCGGACACGGTCCTTTATTTAGAACAGGCGCGATGTGGACTGTAGCCGACGCACCTTCTCGTAAGCCATGGGCGTACTATACACTGACGGTGCTCCAAGATATTTTGTGCTGCATCTCACACGGTTGGGGATAATAAACTGTGTGCGATCTACTTGATTTATCGTCTTGATCATTTGAATTACGTAATGGGGTCACAGCTACAAAGGATGGTGTTTGAATTGTTAGAACTTATATCTGCAGTGAACATGCAACTATAGGTGTATCGTTAAAAAAATTGGAATGATTCAGGGTTCGTTTGTACATTTTTATACATTAACTGGGTTTTCCAGGCATTTTATGTGCATAATTCAAATTTGAACTACATGCACATGCTCCAGTGCATATAAACTTATTGAAAAATCAAATATGTGTCCTTGGTTGCATGCTTAGGTCCCATGCAAGAAATGGGAATGAATTTCAAACACCCTGCCAACGTCACTCGGCCGCAAACATTGACATGCCTGGTTTTTAAATTCTAGTAAATCCAAAACTCATCTGAAATTCATGAAACTTGGCATGCTATCATGTAGCGGCATCAACATGCCGTGGTACAAATTTTGTCCCATTTGGGGCAGGTTTGGTTACAAGCTTCTCACAAACCAGAGCTTCTCATAACAAGCGTGATGGTTTCGGTAGGGAATGTGCCACCTTTGGGGACGAAACGATATCCGTTGCCTCTTATTGCTTTCAAAAAATTTCAAGTGTCAACATAGAACAACATGAGTGTTGTGCGAATTTTTGTGATCTTTTGGGGTTCGTTTGGACATTTTTATGCATTAACTGAGTTTTCAATGCATTTATGTGCATAATTCAAATTTGAACTACATGCACATGCTCTAGTGCATATAAACTAGTTGAAAAATCAAATCTATGTCCTTGTGTGCATGCTTAGGTTGCATGCAAGAAATGGGAATGAATTTGAAACACTAGGGCACCGTTGATTGCCGGCAAAACATTGAGATGTCTGGTTTTTAAATTCTAGTAAATCCAAAACTCGTATGAAATTCATGAAACTTGGCATGCTATCATGTAGCGGCATCAACATGTCGTGGTACAAATTTTGTCCCATTTGGGGCGGGTTTGGGTATATGCTTCTCACAAACTGGAGCTTCTGACAACAAGCATGATGGTTTTCGGTAGGGAATGTCCCATCTTTGGGGACAAAATGATATCCATTGCCTCTTATTTCTTTCATTTTTTTCTCATGTCAACATAAAACAATAGGAGTGTTGTGTGAATTTTTGTGATTTTTCGGGGTTCATTTGGACATTTTTATGCATTAACTGAGTTTTCAATGCATTTTATGTGCATAATTCAAATTTGAACTACATGCACATGCCCCGATGCATATAAATTGGTTGAAAAATCAAATCTGTGTCCTCGGGTGTATGCTTAGGTCCCATGCAAGAAATGTGAATGAATTTAAAACACCGGGGCACCATTGATTGCCGGCAAAACATTGAGATGCCTGGTTTTAAAATTCTAGTAAATCCAAAACTCGTCTGAAATTCATGAAACTTGGCATGCTATCATGGAGCGGCATCAACATGCTATGGTACAAATTTTGTCCCATTTGGGGCGGGTTTGGGTATATGCTTCTCACAAACCGGAGCTTCTCACAACAACCATGATGGTTTTCGGTAGGGAATGTCCCACCTTTGGGGCGAAACGATATCCATTGCCTCTTATTGCTTTCAAAAAAAAATTCCCATGTCAACATGGAACAACAGGAGTGTTGTGCAAAATTTTGTGATTTTTCGGGGTTCGTTTGGGCATTTTTATGCATTAACTGAGTTTTCAATGCATTTTATGTGCATAATTCAAATTTGAACTACATGCACATGCTCCAGTGCATATAAATTGGTTGAAAATCAAATCTGTGTCCTTGGGTGCATGCTTAGGTCCCATGCAAGAAATGGGAATGAATTTCAAACACCGAGGCATCGTTGATTGCCTGCAAAACATTGAGATGCCTGGTTTTTAAATTCTAGTAAATCCAAAACTCGTATGAAATTCATGAAACTTGGCATTCTATCATGGAGCGGCATCAACATGCTGTGGTACAAATTTTGTCCCATTTGGGGCAGGTTTGGGTATATCCTTCTCACAAACCGGAGCTTCTCACAACAAGCATGGTGGTTTTCGGTAGGGAACGTCCCACCTTTGGGGATGAAACGATATCCATTGCCTCTTATTGCTTTCAATTTTTTTCTCATGTCAACATAGAACAATAGGAGCGGTGTGCGAATTTTTGTGATTTTTCGGGGTTTGTTTGGACATTTTTATGCATTAATTGAGTTTTCAATGCATTTTATGTGCATAATTCAAATTTGAACTACATGCACATGCTCTAGTGCATATAAACTGGTTGAAAAATCAAATATGTGTCCTTGGGTGCATGCTTAGGTCCCATGCAAGAAGTGGAATGAATTTCAAACACCGGGGCACCGTTGATTGCCGGCAAAACATTGAGATGCCTGGTTTTTAAATTCTAGTAAATCCAAAACTCATCTGAAATTCATGAAACTTGGCATGCTATCATGGAGCGACATCAACATGCCATGGTACAAATTTTGTCCCATTTGGGGTAGGTTTGGGAATATGCTTCTCACAAACTAGAGATTCTCACAACAAGCATGATGGTCTTCGGTAGGGAACGTCCCGCCTTTGGGGACGAAACAATATCCATTGCCTCTTATTGCTTTCAAATTTTTTCCCGTGTCAACATAGAACAACAGGAGTGTTGTGTGAATTTTTGTGATTTTTTGGAGTTCGTTTGGACATTTTTATGCATTAACTGAGTTTTCAATGCATTTTATGTGCATAATTCAAATTTGAACTACATGCACATGCTCCAGTGCATATAAATTGGTTGAAAAATCAAATATGTGTCCTTGGGTGCATGATTAGGTCCCATGCAAGAAATGGGCATGAATTTCAAACACCGGGGCACCGTTGATTGCAGGCAAAACATTGAGGTGCCTGGTTTTTAAATTCTAGTAAATTCAAATTTCTGTTAACCATTCATGTGACACCATGTGTCTTGGTTTTAATGGCTGTAGGAGTTGTCGTGCGGACAGCTGCTTGACCTTGACTGAACGGGAGGCGTGCGAGCGCCGTCCGGTGCGTAGGCTCACTAGGAAGCGTGCGAGCTGTACGCTGCGCAGGCTAACTGGGAAGCAAGCCCTTTGATTTCCATGGCCACCCGCCTTGCTCGCGTCCTCTCCATTAATGGCGCCCAAGCTGCAGTTTAATTCGCCTTTTAAATATAAAACACTCATCGCAAACGTTTTAGTTAGAACACCCATATGCAAATCGACAGCTTCCCTAGGAAGCCAAGAGAAAATGTGCCGAGCCGGATTTCTGCAGCTCTTGATCGCAAACGATTTATATAGAACACCTATATGCAAAGTGAGAGTAGCGCAGGATTTGTGCATCCCTTCAACACAAACGGTTGTTCTGGATGACCCGTGTGCAACCATGTGCAAACAATTTGGTAAGATTTGCATCTGTCATATTGGGTATGTTGCCATTTTTCAAAGTGGAAAGATTTACATTTGTTGATCTAGTAACGTTGCGATTTGTCAATCCTTCTAACACTGCGATTTGTCAATCCTTGTAACACTACGATTTGTCAAAATATGCAGCTAGAAATCATTAGCACTATGTAATTTTTGCAACTAAAATTCAGTAATTAAGCATAGATTTCATTCATACATTAAGCAGTTGTTCTTAATTTATACAAACAGTTCAACTCGACAGCTGAACCGACCAAACTTCTCCCCAATTGTTGCCAACCACGTACTGAAATAGCTAGTTCAACTATATATACTAGCTAATTTTAAGTACGTTGTATAGTTCGACCACACATCTATAGTCAGATGAACTGAACAAAATAGCCCCTAAATACTACTACTACCACGAAGGGGCTTTGTGCTACTTCTGGCAGCCTGTCCTCTGTCGAGCGCTCAGTAACAGGCAGAGGAGGAGGAGGAGCCTGCCGACGAGCTGGACAAATGCAATATGGTGCCTGTCGCTGCTGCACGTTCAGCGACGCACGCCAGCTCGAACGCCCACTGCCACTCCTGACGGTCCCTCTCGAAGCTGCCAGACTGCTCATAGATCTCCTGATTCCTAGCCTCTACGTCGGGGTGTGCTGCGGACACAACTCTGGTAAGGCTCTTTGCATGCTCGACGAGGCGCTCCTCCTCTTCCCACATGAACTCGATGTAGCACGCAAGGTAGCTGACGCACGTGCGGGCCTCCACCTCCGCCCCCTCCTTCGAGCGGCGGTGGCAGAGCGGGTGATGATCCCGACGGTCGATGGTGGGCTGGCGGCCATGGCGGTCGACAATGGGGTGGCGGCCACGACCACCACCTCCCACCTTCGGGATGCGTTGGCAAAGCAGGTGATGGCCACGGTTGCCGGCGGTGGGGTGGCGGCCACGACGGCCACCTCCCGCCTTCGGGCCGCGGCGGTGGAGTGGGAGATGGCGCTGGCTTTCGACGATAGTGTGGCGGCAACGGCGGCCGGCAACAGCTGCCGACGGGCAGCGGCGGCGGAGCATGTGGTGGGTGTTCCGCGCACACCCAACAGGGACGCCACACATACTACACTACGTCGGGTACTGCGCCGCCGCTGCGGTGTAGCCTTCCAGCTGGAGCTATCCTCTGATGACGGCGGAGTGGCTGAGCGACGACGACGGACCGGTGCCATTGGCGATTGTGGAAGAAGCAGACGAGATAAGATACGGGGAGGGAGGGGAAATGCGACGCAGGACTCACCGGCCATGAGGGTTTTTATAGCAGGCCGGTAAGCATTGGGATTTTGGGGGACTTCACCGAGTCGAGCGGGAAGCTTGTGCGGGAACCTGCGAGGTTGCGTGGGAACAGGCTCACCGACGATTCATTGGCACCACCGTTTGGCCAAAAGAACGCCCCCGCGCGCTGCGCAAGCTTGCGCTATAAGCCGTCTGCAGCAGCGGGGTGATAAGACGTGCGTGAGGAGGATGAGAGGACACATACACATACAGTTAATAAAAAACATTTGCGATTTAGTTACCTACTATACCCCCGTCCTGGTTTATAAGTAGGATTTATTAACTAATAAAATACGAATGCATGTCGCCATAGATTATATCATTGGAGTCGTATTTGAACATAGTTTCCAGCTATACAATTTTTGTAACATGCATTAACACTTTTTGGTTAAATTTAAGGTTATACACCAGCAAGCATTTGCCCACAACACACACGGATTATTCCATCACAAACAGCTCTGATGGATCAACTATCTGCCACGTATCGCACACGCAACTCTAATCTGATTCGTGCTGGATGTCTCCGACATCGCTCGCATAGTTCGTCTTATTTGCCACGTATCACTGTGCTATCCTCTGCTCACGTCCCTCGGCAGGCTCTACTCGCCATTAGGCGCCGCGGCGTGCTCAGTCGCGTCTGTTGGCGCGCTCTGCTCGCGTCCGTCGACGCGCTCGGCTTGTGGACAACTTTTCCTTGAGGCGACCGCAAAGCGCTCTCCTCGCGTCCCTCCGGGCGCGCTCTGCCATCGGTTGGGCGTGCGCACGATCATGTCGGGGGCCCCATATGCATGCAGTTGCACTGCGCGCATTGCCATGGGATGCAGTTACGTGCGACACGATGGAGTTATGCACTGCAAATTAGAACTGCCATTAGGGCCCGCCAATATTCCTGGCCGTCCGGCTTTCCCTTTAATTCCCGCGGCCATTATAACCTTAGTCTCTTCAACCTTTCGATCACGCCACAACACAACAAGCACACCCACGATGACACATAGAGAGGGGATGTCTGGCGGCGCTCCAATGGAGTTCGGCGAGCATAGAGTGGAGACCCACACGAGGGAGACGGATCTTTCAGTGGTGTACACCATCAAACCGGCCGTGGTGGACGACTACATCAACAGCGTTGAGCAGTTGCTTGCTGGAGACAAGTACAAGGTGGTCGGCATCGACCTCCAGTACACTGCCAGTCGTCCCGGCATAGATCAGAAGGTTGTCATCACCCAGTTGTGCGTGCGCCATCATGTCCTCATCTACCACTATTGCATGGCCACGGGGCCTTGCGACCATTTCAACAGGTTTTTCAACAACACTGACTACAAGTTCGTCATGGTGGATACCAAATACGATGTAAAAGCGCTCAGTGTTACGGGCTTGGCCTGCAAGAACCTTGTCGAAATCCATGACCACTATAGGGTCTGGGGAAGCATGAAGCAAGACTCCCTGGTCGAACTCACCTCGGCCATCATCGACCCCTACTACGAAAAGATGAAGCAGGATGCCCAGAGAACAAGTCCCGTATCCTGGCACAAGGCCTAGATGCGGCAACTAGATGAACCTCACCTCAAGTTCGTGGCCAAGAGCATGTACACATGCTATGAGATGCACAGGAAGATCGTTGACATGAGGAAGTGCCTCATTACCCAAATCGACAAGACCGGATCGAGCCACAAGAAGAGCAAGCGTCACAAGAAGTAGATGATGATCAGATGATCGTCTATGCTAGTTAATCATGCATGTAATATATAGTTTACTTTATTGGTGTGTGTGGAAATGTCATGTGTGTAGTAGCCACCTATGTAATTATGCATGTAACAGTTTACTTTCGTGTGTGCAAATGTCATGGTTGTAGTAGCCACCTATGTAAGTGGATGTTTGATTTGGTTATGCAAGCATGTCCTTATAAGTGTGCGTGTGTGTGTGTGTGTGTGTATGTTGTTGTTCTGTATGCAATCCCATCGCACAACACACACATCTTATTAGCAGCAACCGTCTGTGTTCTTATCGGTCTTCAGACACATTTCTGATTAGAGACATGTTTGCCGCGTATCACACACATCTTGTTAAGTTGAACCGTTTCTATTCTCATGTCTCAACACAAACAGTTCATCTGAGTGAAGCGCATGTCGTATATCGCACACACCTTTGATCTGGCTAACCGTTTCTTTTGTGTTTCCTAATCACAAACAGTTCATCCGAGTGAACCGTATGCTGTGTATCGCACATGCCTCCATCTGGCTGCCCATTTCTTTTGTTCCTCCTCATCGCAAACAGTCCATTGAACTGAACCGTATGGCCTTCACTGCACATGCAACTAAAACCTGAACCATGTTTGATGCATCCATCATAGCAAACGTTTTACACATTTCTGATGGTTTTCATACAACACCGTTTGCGACTATGGCATCACACACAGTTTCTTGAAGGGTCTTTGATCGTATTGTCGCGTTAGCAGCATCCTGCAGTAGTGTTTAAAACTAATCCCATAGGTAAATGTAGAGGTAGCATGCCGACGGCGATCACATCTACCTTGGAACCATTCCCGACGCGCATCGTCACCTCGTCCTTCGCCAGTCTTTGCTTATTCCGCAGCTCCTGTTTTGAGTTACAAATATGAGCAACCACACCGGTATCAAATACCCAGGAGCTACTACGAGCGCTGGTAAGGTACACATCAATAACTTGTATATCACATATACCTTTGGAGTTGCCGGCCTTCTTATCCGCTAAGTACTTGGGGCAGTTCCGTTTCCACTGATCATTTCCCTTGCAATAAAAGCACTGAGTCTTAGGCTTGGGTCCATTCTTTGGCTTCTTCCTGGCAACTGACTTACCGGGTGCGGCAACTCCCTTGCCGTCTTTCTTGAAGTTCTTCTTACCCTTGCCTTTCTTGAAACTAGTGGTCTTATTCACCATCAACACTTGATGTTCCTTTTTGATCTCCACCTCCGCTGATTTCAGCATTGAATATAACTCAGGAATGGTCTTTTTCATCCCTTGCATATTGTAGTTCATCACAATGCTCTTGTAGCTAGGTGGAAGCGACTAGAGGTTCCTATCAATGACCGAGTCATCTGGAAGATTTACTCCCAGCTGAGACAAGCGGTTGTGCAACCCAGACATTTTGAGTATATGCTCTGTGTTACTCAAAACGCTTTTGGAGCCCCGGTTCTAAGCTGTAAAGCATGCCTCACTAAACCAGGGAGTAATCATCACTACGCGACTGACAGGCGTTCAAAACGTCTTGATTTTGCTGGGAAAATAGGTGCGTCACCTAGCGGTGCTTCAAGGATATATGCTTTCTTGGCAGCTATGAGGATGATCCTCAAGTTACTGACCCAGTCGGTATAGTTGCTACCATCGTATTTCAGCGTGGTTTTCTCTAGGAACGCGTTGAAGTTGAGGGCAACATTAGCGTGGGCCATTTGATCTACAAGATATATTGTAAAGATATTTTAGACTAAGTTCATGATAATTAAGTTCATCTAATCAAATTATTTAATGAACTCCCGCTCAGATAGACATCCCTCCAGTCATCTAAGTGATATATGATCCAAATCGACTAGGCCGTGTCCGATCATCACGTGAGACGGACTAGTTATCAATGGTGAACATCTCCATGTTGATTGTATCTACTATATGACTCATGTTCGACCTTTCAGTCTCTCGTGTTCCGAGGCCATGTCTGTACATGCTAGGCTCGTCAAGTCAACCTAAGTGTTTCGCATGTGTAAATTTGGCTTACACCCGTTGTATGCGAACATTAGAATCTATCACACCCGATCGTCACGTGGTGCTTCGAAACAACGAACCTTTGCAACCGTGCACAGTTAGGGGGAACACTTTTCTTGAAATTTTAGTGAGGGATCATCTTATTTGTGTTGCCGTCGTTCTAAGAAAATAAGATGTAAACATGAGAAACATCACATGCAAATCATAAAGTGACATGATATGGCCAATATCATCTTGCGCCTTTGATCTCCATCTCCGAGGCGCGACATGATCACCTTTGTCACCAGCATGACACCATGATCTCCATCATCATGATCCCCATCATCGTGTCTTCATGAAGTTGTCTCACCAACTATTACTTCTACTACTATGGCTAACGGTTAGCAATGAAGTAAAGTAATTACATGGTGTTTACATTGACTCGCAGGTCATACAATAAATTAAGACAACTCCTATGGCTCCTGCCGGTTGTCATACTCATCGGCATGCAAGTCATGATTCCTATTACAAGAACATGATCAATCTTATACATCACATATATCATTCATCACATCCTTTTGGCCATATCACATCACATAGCATACCCTACAAAAACAAGTTAGACGTCCGCTAATTGTTGTTTTCATGTTTTACGTGGCTGATATGGGTTTCTAGCAAGAATGTTTCTTACCTACGCAAAAGCCACAATGCTGATATGCCAATTGCTATTAACCCTTCATAAGGACCCTTTTCATCAAATCCGATCTGACTAAAGTGGGAGAGAAAGACACCCGCTAGCCACCTTATGCATCAAGTGCATGTCAGTCGATGGAACCAGTCTCACGTAAGCGTACGTGTATGGTCGGTCCGGGCTGCTTCATCCCAAAATGACGCTGAATTAAGATAATACTAATAACGGTAAGCAAATTGAACAAATCATCGCCCACAACTACTTGTGGTCTACTCGTGCATAGAATCTACGCATAGACCTAGCTAATGATGCCACTATTGGAGAACGTAGTAATAATTCAAATTTTTCCTACATGTCACCAAGATCAATCTAGGAGATGCTAGAAATGAGAGAGAAGGAGTGCATCTTCATACCCTTGAAGATCGCTAAGCGGAAGCGTTACAAGAACGCGGTTGATGGAGTCGTGCTCGCGGCGATTCAAATCGCGGAAGATCCTATCCAAGCGCCGAACGGAAGGCGCCTCCACGTTCAACACATGTACAGCTAGGGGACATCTCCTCCTTCTTGATCCAGCAAGGGGATACGAGAATTTGAGGGAGAACTCCGGCAGCACGACGGCATGGTGGCGGTGGAGCTCGTGGTTCTCCGGCAGAGCTTCGCTAAGCACTAGGGAGGAGGAGGAAGTGTTGGAGGAGGGAGGGGCTGTGCCAGGGAAGGGGTGCGGCTGCCCTTCCACCCCCTTCTATTTATAGGGTGAAGGGGAGAGGGGGCCGGCCCCCCTAGATGCATCTAGAGGGGGCGGCGCCCAAGGGGGGGACTTGGCCCCGAAGCAAGGTGGGAGGCGCCCCCTCCCCCTAGGGTATCCAACCCTAGGCGCCTTGGGCCCTTAGGGAGGTGCACCAGCCCACCAGGGGCAGGTTTCCTCCCATATTCAGACCATTAAGTCCCCGGGGCAGGTGGCCCCACCCAGTGGACCCCCGGACACCTTTTGGTGGTCCCGGTACAATACCGATAACCCCCGAAACTATTCCGGCGACTGAAAATGGACTTCCTATAAATAAATCTTCACCTCCGGACCATTCCGGAAGTCCTCATAACGTCTGAGATCTTACCAGGACTCTGAACAACCTTTGGTAACCACATACAATTTCCCATAACAACTCTAGTGTCACCGAACCTTAAGTGTGTAGACCCTACGGGTTCGGGAACCAGGCAGACATGACCGAGACATCTCTCCGGCCAATAACCAACAGTGAGATCTGGATACCCATGTTCACTCCTGATGACCCACAAGTATAGGGGATCTATCGTAGTCCTTTCGATAAGTAATAGTGGTGAACCTAACGAGGAGTAGAAGGAAATGACAAGCGGTTTTCAGTAAGGTATTCTCTGCAAGCACTGAAATTATCGGTAACATATAGTTTTGTGATAAGGTAATTTGTAACGGGTAACAAGTAACAAAAGTAAACAAGGTGCAGCAAGGTGTCCCAATCCTTTTTGTAGCAAAGGACAAGCCTGGAAAAACTCTTATATAAAGAAAAGCGCTCCCAAGGACACATGGAAATTATCATCAAGCTAGTTTTCATCACGCTCATATTATTCGCGTCCGTTACTTTGATAATTTGATATGTGGGTGGACCAGTGCTTGGGTACTTCCCCTCCTTGGACAAGTATCCCACTTATGATTAACCCCTCTTGCAAGCCTCCGCAACTACAAAAGAAGTATTAGATTAAACCTAACCATAGCATGAAACATATGGATCCAAATCAGCCCCTTACGAAGCAACACATAAAATAGGGTTTAAGCTTCTGTCACTCTAGCAACCCATCATCTACATATTACTTCCCAATGCCTTCCCCTAGGCCCAAACAATGGTGAATTTTCATGTAGTCAACGTTCACATAACACCACTAGAGGAAAGACAACATACATCTCATCAAAATATCGAACGAATACCAAATTCACATGACTACTTATAGCAAGACTTCTCCCATGTCCTCAAAAACAAACGTAACTACTCACAAATCATATTCATGTTCATAATTAGAGGGGTATTAATATGCACAAAGGATCTGAACATATGATCTTCCACCAAATAAACCAACAAGCATCAACTACAAGGAGTAATCAACACTACTAGCAACCCACATGTCACGCCCTGAGACCGTTGCGCCAGGTGTCTTCCAGTTATTCGCTGTTATTTCCTTATCATTTGATTGCGTGTGATGCATTTCATATCATGTCATCATGTGCATCGCATTTGCATACATGTTCGTCTCATGCATCTGAGCATTTTCCCCGTTGTCCGTTTTGCAATCCGGCGCTCCTATGTCCTCCGGCGCTCCCTTTTGTCTCTTTTCGTGTGCGGGTGTTAAATTTTCTCGGAATGGACTGAGATTTGCCAAGCGGCCTTGGTTTACCACCGGTAGACCGCCTGTCAAGTTTCGTGCCATTTGGACTTCGTCTGATACTCCAACGGTTAACCGGGGAACCGTAAAGGCCTCGTTCGTGTTGCAGCCCAAAACCCTTTCAAAGTGGCCCAAAACCCATCCAAACCTCATCCATCCCCTCGGTCGTTCGATCACGATCGCGTGGCCGAAAACCGCACCTCATTTGGACTCTCCTAGCTCCCACTACCTATAAATATGTGACTTCCCTCGAAATTTCGCGCAGTACAAACCCTAGATCCACTCCTCTCCGCGCCGCCGGACAAATTCCTCACTGGCCGGACATGTCCGCTCGCCCGGCCACCTCACTCCGCCCTATCAAGGGCCGACACCTCACCACCGCACCGCCGTCGTCCACTCCCCTCACGCCACGTGGCCGCCGGCTCCTCCCCACCGCGTCGCGGCCCGCAGAGCCCACGGTCGGCCCGCGCCGGGCCCGACCGCGCCCCACCGCCCGACCGAGCAGCGCGTCGCTCGCACACCGCGCGCCGACCGGCTCCCTGCCGTGGCTCACCGCCGATTCCCATTCGCCGATGCCGCCATCTTCGCCGCCTTGCCTCCTCGCCGCCACGCGCTTCGCCGCGGCTCCTCCGCCTCCGCACCTCGCGCCACCGCCTCCTCACTGGCGCAGCCGCCCGCCGCCGCCGCAGCACCCGGCCGGCCGACGCCTGCCTCGCCGGCCCTCCCGCACCGCCCCGGCGAGCGCGCCCGGCCACGCCGCCCTGGATCTCCCCGCTCCGGCGACGCTGCACCACGCCGGCCTCGGATCCGGTCGTCATCTCCGGTCTCCTTCCTCATCTCCGGCAAGCTTCTCCAGCGTTCTCCGGCGAACCTCATGATCCATGCCACCCGAGATCCGGATCTGAGAAACCCTAGAGGTTGACCCGATTTTGCCTAAGTCTTTCTCTGTGACATTTTATGCCATGTTCATCGCATCATAACTCCACATCCGTAGCTCCGTTTTGCGTGTGTGATATACCAAATTGTTCGTCTCAATGTGCTCTTCACTTTGTTCCATTGCACCATGCTTGTTTGAGTCCATCTTGATGCCCTAATTGCTGTTGCAAGAGTGCTTCATAATGTTATGTGCTGTTTCTTATCAGATTATGAGCATTTGTCATTTTTGCCATGATTAATGTGCGCTGCATATGAGTATGAGCTCTACATGTGTTTTGTTATATGCCATTCCATCTTTATAGGGGTGTATGCCATGTATTTTTATGATCAATGTGGTGACTAGCACAAGCATGCAAAGTAGCCCCCGTGATGTTGCTGATTTCAAGGACTTAGAATTCTTCTAAGTCATTTCCCTGATGTTATTTTTATGCCATGTATTCATGTTGCTACAGAGTGATCCATGCCTTGTTTGAGTATGTTCAGTAAGGATGATTTTGAGATATTATTATGCTCTATCCATCCATGTCTTTGTTTGCAATTATGGAGTACCCTAGCATGACTCAATCTTGCTCTACTTTTGCTATAAAATGTTCTTGGCAGAATGTTTACATGTTATTCAATTTTGCCGAGGTTGTTGTAGTTGATCCTTGCATGCTATGAGTTTGTTCTTGCCATGGTTAGCGTCTTGATCATGTCTTCTTGCTGGGTGTATGCTTAGTTTGTCATGCAATGCCTTGTGGTGAGTGCATCGAGCTCGCAAACATGCCTATGTAACTCTGTTTTTGCCATGTCCAGTTTTCTGCTAAGTCTGAATCTGTTAACAAAACTTGCTATGTTTACATGGGTGCCATCGTATCCTCTGATCCTTGTTGGCTCATGGTCAGTAAGGGGTTTTTGTTATGTGCTTTGAGTAGATTCATGCCATGCCTTGATTTGCTATGATCTGATCCTGTAGCATGTTGCTTTCTTGCTCTAAACATTGCTTCCTGATGTTAATTCCTGACATGTTAGTATTTTCCCTAATTCTGTGATGTTGTTATCTTTTGCACTTTTGCCATGCTTGTTTGAACATGCTCTTGTGTGATTTAGTTGTAGCCCATTGTTCATCTTTTGTCAAGCATCTTGAGTACTTCACTGCCATGTGCTTTGTTGCTATGTTGGAGTGCAGTAGTTTAGTTTATTGTTGCATTCTAAATGGCATCGTGCTGTTAATCGCAGAATTGTGCCATTATTGTTTTGCTTGCCATTTGCAAACCGTGCATCCGATTCCGGTGATCTTTATATTGATTTCGACCGAAATCAACTCATCTTTCCAGCGGCACTCTTGGTTTTCCAAGTTGAGGCCTGATTCAATCTTTTCCTTCCGAAGCTCGCATATGCATTGCATATCGCATCTCGCATATCATGCCATGTTTTGCATCATGTTGCTTGGGCATTGCACCGTGGTTGATTGTGGTTTCCTTTGCTTGTGTTCTTGCCGTGGCTAGAGCTGGGAGACGAGTTCGTGTTTGAGGTACCCGTTGAGTATGCTTACGAGGATCAAGCTTTCGTCTTCTCAAAGAACTTTGCAGGCAAGATGACCATACCCTCGAAATCACTTCTATCTTCGCTTGCTAGTTGCTCGCTCTTTTGCTATGCCGCGATACCTACCACTTGCTATATCATGCCTCCCATATTGCCATGTCAAGTCTCTAACCCACCTTGTCCTAGCAAACCGTTGTTTGGCTATGTTACCGCTTTGCTCAGCCCCTCTTATAGCGTTGCTAGTTGCAGGTGAAGATGGAGTTTGTTCCATTTTGGAACATGGATATGTTGGGATATCACAATATCTCTTATTTAATTAATGCATCTATATACTTGGTAAAGGGTGGAAGGCTCGGCCTTATGCCTGGTGTTTTGTTCCACTCTTGCCGCCCTAGTTTCCGTCATACCGGTGTTATGTTCCTTGATTTTGCATTCCTTACGCGGTTGGGTTATAATGGGAACCCCTTGACAGTTCGCCTTGAATAAAACTCCTCCAGCAAGGCCCAACCTTGGTTTTACCATTTGCACTAACAACCTATCACCTTCCCTTGGGTTCTGCAGGCTCAAGGGTCATCTTTATTTTAACCCCCCCCCCCGGCCAGTGCTTCTCTAAGTGTTGGTCCGAACTGAGTAGACTGCGGGGCCACCTCGGGGAAACTTGAGGGTTGGTTTTACTCGTAGGATGTCTCATCCGGTGTTTCCCTGAGAACGAGATATGTGCAGCTCCTATCAGGATGTTGGCGCATCGGGCGGCTTTGCTGGTCTTGTTTTACCATTGTCGAGATGTCTTGTAACCGAGATTCTGAGTCTGATCGGGTCTTCCTGGGAGAAGGAATATCCTTCGTTGACCGTGAGAGCTTGTGATGGGCTAAGTTGGGACACCCCTGGAGGGTTTTGAACTTCCGAAAGTCGTGCCCGCGGTTATGGGCAGATGGGAATTTGTTAATGTCCGGTTGTAGAGAACTTGACACTTAACTTAATTAAAATGCATCAACCGCGTGTGTAGCCGTGATGGTCTCTTCTAGGTGGAGTCCGGGAAGTGAACACGGTTCATGTGTTATGTTTGACATAAGTAGTTTCAGGATCACTTCTTGATCACTTCTAGTTCACGACCGTGCTTTGCTCCTCTTCTCGCTCTCTTTTGTGTAAGTTAGCCACCATATATGCTAGTGCTTGCTACAGCTCCACCTCATATACCTTTTCTCTACCCATAAGCTTAAATAGTCTTGATCGCGAGGGTGTGAGATTGCTGAGTCCCCGTGACTCACAGATTACTTCCAAAACCAGTTGCAGGTGCCGTCGATACCATGCAGGTGATGCAACCGAGCTCAAGGAGGAGCTCGATGAAGATCGTGTTCGTTATGTTGTTCCGTTTCCAGTTGATCAGTAGTGGAGCCCAGTTGGGGCGATCGGGGATCTAGCATTAGGGGTGGTCTTCTTTTATTTTGGTTCCGTAGTCGGACCTTGATTGTATCTGGATGATGTAATGCTATATTCATGTGTTGTGTGAAGTGGCGATTGTAAGCCAACCCCTTTATCTTTTTCTTGTTCAGTACATGGGATGTGTAAAGATTACCCCTCTTGCGACATGCCTACAATGCGGTTATCCCTCTAAGTCGTGCTCCGACATGTGGGAGATATAGCCGCATCATGGGTGTTACACCACAGGTACCAATCTAAGGTTTTCAGACAAAGATCGGATACAAGAGATGAACTAGGGTTTGAGAGGAGATGGTGCTGGTGAAGATGTTGATGGAGATTGACCCCCTCCTAATGAGAGGATCGATGGTGATGACGATGGTGATGATTTCCCCTCCCGGAGGGATGTTTCCCCGACAGAACAGCTCCATCGGAGCCCTAGATTGGTTCCGCCAAGGTTCCGCCTCGAGACGGCGGCGCTTCGTCCTTAAAGCTTCCTTCTGATTTTTTTCCAGGGCAAAAGACTCCATATAGCAAAAGATGGGCACCGGAGGCCTGCCAGGGGGCCCACGAGACAGGGGGGCGTGCCCAGGGGGTAGGGTGCGCCCCCCACCCTCATGGATGGTGGGTGGCCCCCCTCTGGTGCTTTCTTCGCCAATATTTTTTATATATTCCAAAACTGACTTCCGTGGAGTTTCAGGACTTTTGGAGTTGTGCAGAATAGGTCTCTAATATTTGCTACTTTTCCAGCCCAGAATTCCAGCTGCCGGCATTCTCCCTCTTCATGCAAACCTTGTAAAGTAAGAGAGAATAGGCATAAGTATTGTGACATAATGTGTAATAACAGCCCATAATGCAATAAATATTGATATAAAAGCATGATGCAAAATGGACGTATCAACTCCCCAAGCTTAGACCTCGCTTGTCCTCAAGCGGAAGCCGATAACGAAAAATATGTCCACATGTTTAGAGATAGAGGTGTCGATAAAATAATATACGGACATGAGGTCATCATGATCATTCTTAGAACAACAATATATATATATATATATATATATATATATATATATATATTGTCATATGATTTCTTATGCTAAAGTAACAACCTATTTAGAAAGTGAAGTATGAATCAGAAACTTCATTGAAAACTAACAAACTATAATCTCAGTCATTGAAGCAATTGCAATTTATCATAACATTGGAAAGAGTCAATATAAGAGCTTTTCATCAAGTCAACATACTCAACTATCATTTAGTCTTTCACAATTGCTAACACTCACACAATACTTATGAGTATGAAGCTCTAATCAGACACAGAGAAAGATAGGGGCTTAGAGTTTTGCCTCCCAACCTTTTACCTCAAGGGTAATGTCAACAATAATAGTTTATGAAAACCCACATCCAATTAGCTATATATATCAGGATCTTATCAACACATAATGCTTGCCAAAGGATAAAATGTAAAAAGGAAGGGTGAAGATCACCATTACTCTTGTATAAGGTATAAGACAAAAATAAAAAATAGGCCCTTCGCAGAGGGAAGCAGAGGTTGTCATGTGTTTTTATGGTTGGATGCACGAAATCTTAATGCAAAAGAATATCACTGCATATTGCCACTTGTGATATAGACCTTTATTATGCAGTCTGTCGCTTTTATTTCTTCCACATAACAAGATCGTATAAAGCTTATTTTCTCCACACTAATAGATCATACATATTTAGATAGCAATTTGTATTGCTTGCAACAATGAAAACTTACTTGAAGGATCTTACTCAATCCATAGGTAGATATGGTGGACTCTCATGGAAAAATTGGGTTTAAGGATATTTGGAAGCACAAGTAGTATCTCTACTTGGTGCAAAGAATTTGGCTAGCATGAGGGGGAAAGGCAAGCTCAACATGTTGGATGATCCATGACAATATAATTTATTTTGGATGTAAGAAAACATAACCCGTTACGTTGCCTTCCTTGTCCAACACCAACCTTTTAGCATGTCATATTTTAATGAGTGCTCACAATCATGAAAGATGTCCAAGATAGTATATTTATATATGAAAACCTCTCTTTCTTTATTACTTCCTATTAATTGCAATGATGACAAAAACTATGTCTGTCAACTCTCAACAACTTTTATTCATCATATTCTTTATATGTGAAGTCATCACTCTCCATAAGATAAATATGATCTCTCTATTTATTTTTATTCTTTCTTTAATTCCCTCAAGATCATAGCAAGATAACCAAACCCTCGACTCAAAACTAATCTTTATTATATATAGCTCACGGACTCGATTACATAGAAGGATCATAAAGCAAAACTCAAAACTAAATCATACTAAAACTTTATTCTACTAGATCAAGATATTACCAAAAGGATCGAACTAAGGAAAATGGTAAAGATAGGAGTGTGATGGTGATACGATACAGGGGCACCTCCCCCGAGCTTGGCAGTTGCCAAGGGGAGTGCCCATACCCACGTATTTATGTATCTTTCTTCGGAGGAGAAGGAGATGGTGATGATGATGATGACAATTGTGCCTTCAACTTTTTCATATTGCAATTGAGAAGAGCGATCTCCTCCTTTAAATCATCGACCTCCGATTCCAGCTTCAAGATCTTGTCACATAAATCTCCTTTGCTTTTCTGCCGAAAACGAGAAGGAATAGATCGGTTGTTAGACAGTTTAGCCCTCTTAGGGAGACTAGACTTCTTGAACTTCGCGTGCATATCCCCAGGTTGAGCTAGAGGAACATCCTCCTCCTCCGAACTTGAATCATTGATCCTCCTCAAATGAGCATCCTCCTCATCATCCATAGTTGGACCACAAGGAGATAGGTTCCCATAGGTCTTTGGGTCAGCAATGAGATGTGAGACATAGCTCTCTCCGTCGGAGTCTTGAGATGACATCTTGCTCTAAATATGCTGCAGAAACAGCTCGAAACAAAAACAGAGGATATTTGCATGGTACAGTGGTCAAAACCTTCGGGAGATTATATAATGAATTTTTACCGACCAAAAGAAGTATCATGCAAGAAAACGGAGTCCGGAGGACACACGAGGTGCCCACGAGGCAGCGGGCGCGCCCTCCTCCCTCGTGGATGCCTCGTGTCCTTTCCGGACTACTTCTAATTTTCCTATTTTCTTAAATATTCCAACATAGAGAAAAATTGCTGTTAGAACTGTTTTGGAGTCGGTTTACTTACCGTACCACATACCTCTTACTTTTCAGAGGTTGAAACGTTCTGGAAAGTGTCCCTTATGTACTCCTTCGGGGTTACGGTTTCAATAACATTAGTTTCAACATTTAAAGGATTACCTGAGATATAATGTTTGGTTCTTTGACCGTTCACCACCCTCGGATTTGTGCCTTTGAAGTTATTGATTTTTATGGCACCTGAATGATAGACCTCCTCAATAACATAAGGACCTTCTCATTTAGAGAGGAGTTTTCTTGCAAAAAATCTTAAACGAGAGTTGTATAACAATACGTAGTCACCTACATTAAACTCATGTTTTTGTATCCTTTTGCCTGCCATCTTTTAACTTTTTCTTTAAACAGTTTGGCATTTTCATAGGTCTGGGTTCTCCACTCATCAAGTGAGCTAATGTCAAATAGTCTCTTCTCACCGGCAAGTTTGAAATCATAATTGATCTCTTTAATGGCCCAATATGCTTTATGTTCTAGTTCGAGAGGTAAGTGACATGCTTTTCCATAAACCATCTTATATGGAGACATACCCATAGGATTTTTATATGCAGTTTTCTAGGCCCATAATGCATCATCAAGTTTCCTGGACCAATTCTTTCTAGATCTATTAACAGTCTTTTGCAAAATTAATTTAAGCTCTCTATTGCTCAGTTCTACTTGACCACTAGACTGTGGGTGATATGGAGATGCATTTATATGATTAACATCATACTTAGCAAGAATTGTACGAAAAGCACCATGAATAAAATGTGAACCACCATCAGTCATTAAGTATCTAGGGACTCCAAACCTAGGGAAAAAACTTCTTTAAGCATCTTAATAGAGGTGTTATGATCAGCACTACTAGTTGGAATAGCTTCTACCCACTTAGTAACATAATCAACAACAACTAAAATATGTGTATACCCATTAGAGGAAGGAAACGGTGTTGGGGAACGCAGTAATTTCAAAAAATTCCTACGCACACACAAGATCATGGTGATGCATAGCAACGAGAGGGGAGAGTGTCGTCTACATACCCTCGTAGACCGTAAGCGGAAGCGTTAGCACAACGTGGTTGATGTAGTTGTACGTCTTCACGATCCGACCGATCCAAGTACCGAACGTACGGCACCTCCGAGTTCAGCACACGTTCAGCTGGATGACATCCGCGAACTCTGATCCAGTAGAGCTTTAAGGGAGAGTTCCGTCAGCACGACGGCATGATGACGGTGATGATGTTGTTACCGACGCAGGGCTTCGCCTAAGCACCGCTACGATATGGCCGAGGTGGAATATGGTGGAGGGGGGCACCGCACACGGTTGGGAGAGATCAACAGATCAACTTTTTGTGTCTAGAGGTGCCCCCTGCCCCTGTATATAAAGGATGGAGGAGGGGAGGTCGGCCAGTGTAACGCCCCGAGACTGTTGCGCCAGGTCTCGTCAGTTATTTGCTGTTGTTGCCTTGTCATTTGCTTGCGTGTTGCATCTTGTCATGTCATCATATGCATTGCATCATCATGTTTTTCAAAACTTGCATCCGTACCGGCCCCCTCGTTCTCTCCGTTGTCCGTTCTAAGCCCAGACACACTTGCACGCGCCCGCGACATGTCCGAAATATTATTTTATAAGTGGCCGGAAAATGTTCTCGGAATGGGTTGAAAGTTGGCATGTGGTGTTGTTATGTTGTTAGTAGGTCGCCTGCCAAGTTTCATCGCATTCGGAGCTCGTTTGATAGCCCAACCGTTAAACTATAGCGGCAATATAGCCGGTCTAACGTCGGACGTTTTCGGTCTCCGAAAACTGTTGCCGGACCTCTCTCTCCTCTCTTCTCAGCCCATCTCTCTCTAGCACAGCCCACTAGCCCACCTATTTAACCCCCTCCGCTCCGGGTCGCCCAATCGAGATTGAACGGCTCCGAAACAGCCTCAAACCCCCTAACCCTAGCCCCCTTGCCTTATATAGACCCCCTCCATGCCATTTTTGGCATCCCTAGCCCTCCACCTACCTCTAGCCCCTCCCCTCAATTTCAGCGCCGAACCCCTCCCTGGCCTCCACTTGTCGCCGCCGCCCTTGGTCTCTTCCCGCACCGCCACCTCACCGACGCCACATGGCGCGCTCCTAGTGGCCAGCCGCAACCGCGTGGTCACCCGCAGCCAACGGGATGATGCCACGTCGCCCCTGGCCTCCTCCCACCTCCCGCGGCCCTGCCAGGCCCATGCGGGGCCCGCCGAGCCCATCGAAGCCCGGATCCCGCCGCCGCTTCCGAGAGCCCCGCGCCCTGGTTCCCAAGTCTCGCGCAGGAGATCCTCTCCCCGTCCAGCCCCGCCACTGGCCGGCGAGACGCCGGAGTCGCCGCCGGCGACCACCTTCGGCCAGGTCGCGATGCCGCATGGCCCTCTCTCTCCCTTCCATTTCCTTTCCTTCCCTCACTAGCTCTCTCCCTCCCTCTGTTGCCGCAGGGAACCACTGGCATCATTTGGAGCTTCCGCTACCGCCGTCGATCATCGATGGGCACGCCGACCCCGGATCCGGCCACTACGGCCTCCTCCCCGCCGGATCCGAGGGATCCCATCCTCCCCGCTTCGTCCCGTTGCCGGAGTCTGCAAGCCACTGCCGCTCGTCCTCGTCGGGAGGAGGACGACGCCATCTACGTCGCTGGCCTCGTCCACGCAAGCAGGCCGCGTCCCGTGAGGCCCGGCCCATCTCCACTCCAGCCCGCAGAGAAGAACAGCTCCGCGGATCAAACGCCTAACCGGCCCAGTTGCAGTGTTCCAAGCCCAGCTCCAGGCCGGCCTACCTCTTGCGCGCCTGGTCCGCAACCGCGCTCCAGGCCGCTTCGGCGCTAAGGCCAACCGTGGCCTCCTCTCAGGCCCAGTGCCTTTCTCACTACGCCAAAGGCCTCGAAGGCCCACTGTGAGCAGCGCCCCCAGCCCCTCCAGTTTTGGCCCGTTTCATATTTTTTTCTGCCTGGCGAATTTAGTTACTTTTCCAGAGCCGTCCAGTTTTACAGAAAGCCCCTTGCACTTCATGCATTTAATATCTCCACAACCGTGCATCGGTTTAAAACAAACTTAATATGAAAAATGCTTAGAATTGCATCTAGTTTCGTAATATGTCATTTTCATCCATGTTTAAAATGTTGTTTGGTTAAATTTTCTCCTATGCCATGCTAAAATGGTTTAATTCATAACTAAATAACCGTAGCTCCGTTTTTAACAAACTTTATATGTAAATGGGGTAGAATTTTGCCTAGTTTATCATGGTGACATTGTTTTGCATGCCTAACAACTCTAAAATATGGTTTAGGGCAGAACAGGACCTAACCTAATATATGCACATGAGGAGTTTCCGGATTTGTTGTTTGTTGTTCCCGGCCTCATTTAAACTTGACTAGATAGGTAGTTTTACTTTGCTTCACCTCTTGCCATGTTTAACAACATTTAATATTGTTGGGTACATAAACGAGATCAAACTAAATAACTTGAATGTGGTGTTTCGTCAATATGCGAGCTCCACTTAATTTGTAGTGTTGTTTGTTGCACTTTGCCATGCCATGCCCTCTTTAAACCGGTCATGCATCATACTTGGTTGTGCATCATGCCATGCTTATGTGGTGGTTGTTTACTATGTTGTTTGCTTCTTTCCGATGTTGCTTCTTCGGGTTAGTTCCGATAATGTCGTGTTGTGAGGAACCGTTCGTCTACGTCTGTTTGTCTTCTTCATGGACTCGTTCTTCTTCCTTGTGGGATTTCAGGCAAGATGACCATACCCTCGAAATCACGTCTATCTTTGCTTGCTAGTTGCTCGCTCTTTTGCTATGCCTATGCTGCGATACCTACCACTTGCTTATCATGCCTCCTATATTGTTGAACCAAGCCTCTAACCCACCTTGTCCTAGCAAACCATTGTTTGGCTATGTTACCGCTTTGCTCAGCCCCTCTTATAGCGTTGTTAGTTGCAGGTGAAGATTGGAGCTTGTTCCATGTTTGGAACATGGATATTTTGTTGGGATATCACAATATCTCTTATTTAATTAATGCATCTATATACTTGGTAAAGGGTGGAAGGCTCGGCCTTATGCCTGGTGTTTTGTTCCACTCTTGCCGCCCTAGTTTTCGTCATATCGGTGTTATGTTCCCGGATTTTGCGTTCCTTACACGGTTGGGTAATAACGGGAACCCCTTGATAGTTCGCCTTGAATAAAACTCCTCCAGCAATGCCCAAACTTGGTTTACCATTTGCACTAACAACCTACCACCTTCCCTTGGGTTTTGCAGACTCAAGGGTCATCTTTATTTTAACCCCCCCCCCGGGCCAATGCTCCTCTGAGTGTTGGTCCGAACTAGAGTCCTGTGCAGCGCCCCCTCGGGGAAACTCGAGGTTTGGTTTTAGTTGTACGGAGCGCTCATCTGAGTGTGCCCTGAGAACGAGATATGTGCAGCTCCTATCAGGATTTGTCGGCACATTCGGGCGGTGTTGCAGGTTTAGTTTTACCTTGTCGAAATGTCTTGTAACCGGGATTCCGAGTCTGATCGGGTCTTCCCGCTAGGAGGTCTATCCCTTCGTTGACCGTGAGAGCTTGTGATGGGCTAAGTTGGGACACCCCTGCAGGGATTTGAACTTTCGAAAGCCGTGCCCGCGGTTATGGGCAGATGGGAATTTGTTAATGTCCGGTTGTAGAAAACCTGAAGTTTATCTTAATTAAAATACATCAACCGCGTGTGTTACCATGATGGTCTCTTTCCGGCGGAGTCCGGGAAGTGAACACGGTGTTGGAGTAATGCTTGACATAGGTTGTTCTAGGATCACTTCTTGATCATAGTTGTTCGATCGTGCTTTTGCCTTCTCTTCTCGCTCTCATTTGCATATGTTAGCCACCATATATGCTAGTCGCTTGCTGCAGCTCCACCTCATACCTTTTACCTTACCCATGAGCTTAAATAGTCTTGATCGCGAGGGTGCGAGATTGCTGAGTTCCCGTGACTCACAGATACTTCCAAAACCAGTTTGCGGGTGCCGATGTTACCGAACAGGTGATGCAACCAAGCTCAAGGAGGAGCTCGATGAAGATCTTGTCCTTTATGTTGTTTCGTTCTAGTTGATCAGTAGTGGAGCCCAGTTGGGGTCGATCGGGGACCGTGTCGCATTTGGGGTTCTTCTTTTATTTTGGTTCCGTAGTCGAACCTTGATTGTATCTGGATGATGTAATGCTTTATTCATGTAACTGTGTGAAGTGGCGATTGTAAGCCAACTATGTATCTCTTTCCCTTATGTATTACATGGGTTGTGTGAAGATTACCTCACTTGCGACATTGCTTTCAATGCGGTTATGCCTCTAAGTCGTGCTTCGACATGTGGGAGATATAGCCGCATCGAGGGTGTTATAGCCAGCCCCTAGGGCGCGCCAGAAGTGTGGAGTCCTACTAGGACTCCCTAGTCCTAGTAGGATTCCTCCTCCCACATGGAATAGGAAAAAAGGAAGGGAAAAGGAGAAGGAAGGAAGGGGGCGCCCCCCTCCCTGGTCCAATTCGGACCACACCATGGGAGGGGTGCGGCCACCTTTTGAGGCATTTCTTTCCTTTCCCGTATGGCCCATTAAGGCCCAATACGAATTCCCGTAACTCTCCGGTACTCCGAAAGTACCTGAATCACTCGGAACCTTTCCGATGTCCGAATATAGTCGTCCAATATATCGATCTTTATGTCTCGACCATTTCGAGACTCCTCGTCATGTCCCCGATCTCATCCGGGACTTCGGACTACCTTCGGTACATCAAATCACATAACTCATAATACAAATCGTCACCAAACGTTAAGCCTGCGGACCCTACGGGTTCAAGAACTATGTAGACATGACCGAGACACGTCTCCGGTCAATAAACAATAGCGGAACCTGGATGCTCATGTTGGCTCCCACATATTCTACGAAGATCTTTATCGGTCAAACCGCATAACAACATACGTTGTTCCCTTTGTCATCGGTATGTTACTTTCCCGAGATTCGATCGTCGGTATCTCAATACCTAGTTCAATCTCGTTACTGGCAAGTCTCTTTACTCATTCCGTAATGCATCATCCCGCAACTAACTCATTAGTCACATTGCTTGCAAGGCTTATAGTGACGTGCATTACCGAGAGGGCCCAGAGATACCTCTCCGACAATCGGAGTGACAAATCCTAATCTCGAAATACGCCAACTCAACAAGTACCTTCAGAGACACCTGTAGAGCACCTTTATAATCACCTAGTTTTGTTGTGACGTTTGGTAGCACACAAAGTGTTCCTCCGATAAACGGGAGTTGCATAATCTCATAGTCATAGGAAACTGTATAAGTCATGAAGAAAGCAATAGCAACATACTAAATGATCAAGTGCTAAGCTAACGGAATGGGTCAAGTCAATCACATCATTCTCCTAATGATGTGATCCCATTAATCAAATGACAACTCATGTCTATGGTTAGGAAACTTAACCATCTTTGATTAACGAGCTAGTCAAGTAGAGGCATACTAGTGACACTATGTTTGTCTACGTATTCACACATGTATTATGTTTCTGGTTAATACAATTCTAGCATGAATAATAAACATTTATCATGAAATAAGGAAATAAATAATAACTTTATTATTGCCTCTAGGGCATATTTCCTTCAGTCTCCCACTTGCACTAGAGTCAATAATCTAGTTCACATCGCCATGTGATTTAACATCAATAGTTCACATCTTTATGTGATTAGTTCACATCTTTATGTGACTAACACCCAGGTTTACTAGAGTCAATAATCTAGTTCACATCGCTATGTGATTTACACCCAAAGAGTGATCATGTTTTGCTTGTGAGAAATTTAGTCAATGGGTCTGCCACATTCAGAGCCGTATGTATTTTGCAAATTTTCTATGTCTACAATGCTTTGCACAGAGCTACTCTAGCTAATTGCTCCCACTTTCAATATGTATCTAGATCGAGACTTAGAGTCATCTAGATCGGTGTCAAAAGCTTGTATCGACGTAACTCTTTATGATGAACTCTTTTATCACCTCCATAACCGAGAAATATTTCCTTAGTCCTCCAAGGATAATTTGGACCGTTGTCCAGTAATCTACTCCTAGATCACTATTGTACTCTGTCGGTGTCAAAACCGACGGATCTCTGGTAGGGGGTCCCAAACTGTGTGTCTAGGATCGATGGTAACTTGAGGCAGGGGACACGATGTTTTACCCAGGTTCGGGCCCTCTTGATGGAGGTAAAACCCTACGTCCTGCTTGATTTATTCTTGATGATATGAGTATTACAAGAGTTGATCTACCACGAGATCGTAGAGACTAAACCCTAGAAGCTAGCCTATGGTATGATTGTTGTATATCATCTCCCGACTAGCCTGGCCCTGGTTTATATAATGCACCAGAGGCCTAGGATAACAAGAGTCCTAGCCGAATACGCCGGTGGGGAGGAGTCCTTGTCTTGATAACCAAGTCTTGTGGAATCTTCCATGTATGCGGCA
Source organism: Triticum aestivum (assembly GCF_018294505.1). Classification (NCBI taxonomy): domain Eukaryota; kingdom Viridiplantae; phylum Streptophyta; class Magnoliopsida; order Poales; family Poaceae; genus Triticum; species Triticum aestivum. The sequence continues at coordinate 278,072,386 of NC_057812.1, read as the reverse complement.
ATTGTCCGGACTGGCCCATGAGTATACGGCCATGGGGGTCCTCGGCCCAATCTAATAGATCGGGAGATGACGTGGTGAGTACCCCCTAGTCCAGGACACCGTCAGTAGCCCCCTGAACCGGTCTTCAAGTTAGGGACGCTCCTCAATTCTTCCGAATTGTTCTTCATCTTCGGTTGTCGGTCTTGAAAACTGGTTCAACAAATCTTCTTATCTTCGATCTTGAGGATCACTGAAATGCATTCTACAAGTTTATACGTCGGGTATCCAAGGAGCCCCTTTAAGTTTCCGGCCTTTATCAATGCCTTGTTATTTTTATGCCACACCTCAGGTTTGAAGTTGTTCCCGGGAGGCAGTGTCCTCTTGCGTCCGAGTTCTAATGCCGGACTGCATTCGAGGTATCTTTTGCAGCCGAACACCAATGCCGGACTGCTTCCGAGCTCCAACGCCGGACTGTGTCCAAGCTCCAACGCCGGATTATATCCAAGATGTCATAGATCATCTTGGTCCAAAAAAGTTGAAGGAGTTTAGTCGATCTTAATGCCGGAAATGCCCTCTATGGAGCCAACCACTAGCGCCCGAGCTTTATGCCGGACTGCTTCCGAGGTGGTGCACCACCCTGACTGTGGGCCGATTTTTTGTCAATATTTTTTATTGGTGCAATTTATTCTCTGTCGAGATATATAGCTAGTAGCCCTCTAAGTGTGTATCGGTCTAAAACCTGAGATGCACCTGAAGGATGACGTAAGACCGCTGATCCCAGTAGCCGCTGAGACTCAGGTTGATTTGCAAAATCGGCCCGAGGATCAAGTCCTAGCTCGGCAGAATACTTCGGGACACAAAAAGCGGCGTGCTCAGTCCTCGAGACTCAGGTTGGGTGCGGCCGAACAACCTGAGGATCAAAATCTCCTCGGAAACTATATTGCACATAAAATTTTCTGCATTGGACAGGCAATGCAGTAGCCCCCGAGACACTGGTTGGGTGGCAACACCAGATCAGGGGATCGATGTGCCCCTTTAATATTTGTAAATAATAAGCCCGAAGCCCAGTAGCCCCCGAGCCTTAATGCGGGCATGGGCGGCCGAATTAAGGATCGATATCCATAGTAAAATCACAAATTATGTGTAATGACTCTATGTATCCAAGTACTTTACATCATTAATGCTTGGATGCGCATTGTACAAAACTTTGTTGACCAACCATCGGCTTCCACCTCCTTGGCCATTAGCTGAGGAGTGTTTGTCCTACTTTATAAAGCCTTTATGAGGGCAAAGATTTATGACAAACAAGGCAATCTGTCCATACGGTTTTATAAACAAAGGTACGCAGAGAGATATGTTATATTTACTATTTAACATAAGAAATGTCTTCCAAAGAAAATAGTCCTGCTATCGGTTCCGTCCTTTGGGTTGTCATGCTAAGCATGATCATGAAACCTCAGCTCTAATGTAAGAGAAAAATATCGAGGATTTAGTTTGGGAGGCCAGTTAATAGCCCCCCGCAGTGTTCCGCGACAGTCGAGGTCAAGCCGTAAACACTTCGGCCATTGTTATGAATGGCCCGTCATTTAACATAGTCATCGGATCGCTGACCAGTTTACGCTTATTGTGACAGTCAGTTTTCGGCTTTCTTCACTGAGGTGCTTAACCATGTGAGCTGGAAGCACAATCGCAGTGGTTCTCCCTTTGCACGCCTAGCCGAACAAAGCAGAACGTAGGAAGCAAGTGCAGGAGCCAGGCAACCCAACTATTGACCGAAGACACAATTCGAAACCGATGCATATATAGCAATATCCGAGGATGTTTTTGCCGAATCTCTAAAGGTGTCCGGCGTTGCACTGCGAGACTTGTGCTGAAAACACACAAATAGTTTGAAAGTGCCATAAGCTTGGAAAACCAAAAAACGTCAGTAAAAACATGACGTACAAACAAGATCAAGTGTTCGGTGCCAATCCAAAAATTGGCCTTAGAGAAAAAAATGCTTCTGTCATGCTTTAACATGACACATCCTATCTCAAGACTTCAAGCGGGTCAGCCTACGGCTTCAACCTCCTATCCTGAAGGCGGAGTACTTCTCATTAGGTCAGTTTAGCAAACTAAACTCTAGCGGCTTTGAGAGAGAGATTAGGCTCCCTAGCTAGTGACCACACGCTCGTGTCGAAAAAAGGAGTGATAAATAATAATAGTAATTTGGGTAAAAGAATTTATGTATAATGATTGTATGTACCGAAGTACTAATATCATATCTTTGTTCACCCGAACTTTAAACGCGTCTTAACCGACTATCGGGTTCTCCCCTTTCGGTCAAGGACCTAAAAGTGTTATGTATTCCACCTATCGAGAATATCGACAGTGTTTCCGATAACCAGGCAACCGGGCCATAAGGCTGTAACAGACAAAGCACACTCAGGGAACTTATGCTATATTACAGATGAAGTGTAAGAAGCATCTTTGAAGAAAATAGTACCCCCACCGATACCTTTCTTCGGTGCTCATTATTACTATGAGACTTGTGCAATAGATTTTTTGTACTCATGAGTTCCGTTGTGTGCCGACCATGATTGAAAACAATAAGAGCGCTAGCTTTCGGCTTCACCCAGTCTGACGTCAGAGCTCGGAGGACCCGGTCATGACAATCGCAGAGGTGCTCCCTTTACACCCTAGCCGAGCAATCGAGAATGTAGGGGTAAGCACAGGAGCCAGACAACCCAGCTTGCAAATCACTTAAGTCAATATGGTGCATATTGTGGCGTAATACACAAACAAGGAACGAAGCCGTACAAGTATAATCATATGCAAGAGGAAAAGCTTCATAAAGGAAGCCCCCAAATAAACGGGGTATTTGAATTTGTGCATCACAAACAAAGTTTGGACAAGGAAAAATTTTTACAAGCAACTTTTTTCCAAAAAAGTATAATGCTTGGTCGAACCGAACACAATTTGAGCATGAAGGCAACTTAGCTGGTTAATGTGTTCGGTATTGATGACGTGGCCCGAGCTTGATGCGGGACAAGGTTCCATCCCCCAAGCCGGTCCTAAGGTGGCGGAGCAAAGAGCTCGGCACTCCGAAGTGGTGACATAGCACGGTCAATGCGGGCCAGCAGAGTGATGCCGAAGTCCCTGGCACGGGGTAATGAAGTGTTGACGAAGCCCCCCGTCCAACCGAGGTGACGTGGTATGTCAGTATGCCGAGTTGACGGTACTACCCAACCCGGATCATTTTCCTGTGCACAAAAAATAGTGCAAACTGGAGATAATAGTGATAATAATAATTTAAAAAAATCGTTGCATAATAAATAATTTATGCAAAGTGAGTAATAAAAGAAATATGGCCTGGCGCCGAAGTCAATGTCGATGCAGGGCGTCGGCGTGATGCAGTGAAGGCGTGACAAAGCCTGAATTTGCAGGGCGGTCCGGGCTCCGGATGCGGCGTTCGCCGAACTATGTACGGCAACTGACCAAACTGCCACGCGACCATTTTTAATGTGGCCGATATTTGATAGACCTGTGTACAGATGATGGAACAAACCAGAGTAATAATTCCTTAAGAAAAAATAAACCCAACAAGCAAAAAAATTTAGTATTAATAGCACCTGGTTTATTTGTTGTAGCATTCCGAAGAAAAGCGACTCACAAAATCAGGAATCGATCCGCACACCCATTGCCTGATGGGTGATAAAGCGATGGTCTGGCGATGCTAGCAAAGGTTGGCTCGCCGAGGAAAAGCCCGTGGTCCAGCTAATGTGATGAAGCTGGTCGGCTGGTGACGCCGAAGTCTCCGAAGTAAGTTGATGAAGAGATGGTGAAGCCCTCGGTCTAGCCGAGAAGACGGAGCAGGTCGATAAGAAGACGTTGCAGCTGCCATGTTAGCCAAGGTGTTGAAGCAGTTCGGCGTGATGGACATCAGCTTAAAGAAGCAACAGTGCGGCCATGCCGACGCAGGTCGTAACTTGTGACGTGGACAATGCCGGTTTGATAAAGTAACCATGCGGCGATAACTGTGTTCCCGATCCGTGTAATCCGTGGGGTGGCGATGTTGGTGATGATTTATCCTTCGTGATGCCGAACTCTTGTTTGGCTTACCGAGATGATGATCGAAGGAATTGAGTTCGGCTCAATAAAGCGGCGACGTGTCTAGCGCAGGTCGGCAGCCGTGGAGCAATATTATCGGACTGGTTTGACACCAGCATAATGATGAAGACAACCTCAGGAGAGGCTCAAAAATTTACGGGCACGTGTTTAAAAACAACGCACAATACCCTAGAAGAGAATTCCTCTAAAAAGGTTGTCCAATATCACGTTCATAAAGAAACATGGATTCGGGTCGGATCCGTATTTGCGCAGAAAACGGATCCGAAAATTGGTCCACTCATCGGAAGGTTCCCGGAGTTTGAACTGTCGGATCAAGCTGAAATTTGGAGGGATGGTAGATATGAGAATTCCGTAGTAGATGAACGGTTGGATCTTCCAAAGGACGTCTGAGCTAGAAGCTGGACACCACGCCCTAAACTCGTCCAGATTCCCGTCCAGATTCCCGTCCAGATTTGACAGGGCTCCGGTATATCATAGATTGTCGGAAATTCCTCCATTGAAACTCGATGAAATTTTGCATAGCTGTTGTAGACGTAATTCCGCACTATTCCACCAAAGCAATCATCAAACCGACACTCGAGGAGGCGGTGGCGGCGGATACGAGTTCGCTGTCCAGAAAAACAGCACGGTCGCCCGAGGGCAATGTTGACGTTGAGCCCCCTGGCTCCCTGGATGATTCCTCCATGATCTTGATAGAGATCGGAGTTGATGCTGATGAAGGCCCTCATCCGAACATGACGATCGGAGGTAGGGCACAGTCCTCGGTCCAGCCAAGGTGACCGGCCGAGCCGGTGACGAAGAAGCCGTCGCAGTTGACCTGCGGGCGAGCCATCGATCTTTTTGCCGATCACACAGCGGAACTCTCAATGAAAGCACCAATGTCGGTGTCAAAACCGGTGGATCTTGGGTAGGGGGTCCCGAACTGTGTGTCTAGGATCGATGGTAACAGGAGGCAGGGCACACGATGTTTTACCCAGGTTCGGGCCCTCTTGATGAAGGTAAAACCCTACGTCCTGCTTGATTTATTCTTGATGATATGAGTATTAGAAGAGTTGATCTACCACGAGATCGTAGAGGCTAAACCCTAGAAGCTAGCCTATGGTATGATTGTTGTATATCATCTCCCGACTAGCCTGGCCCTGGTTTATATAATGCATCAGAGGCCTAGGATAACAAGAATCCTAGCCGAATACATCAGTGGGGAGGAGTCCTTGTCTTGATCACCAAGTCTTGTGGAATCTTCCATGCATGCGGCAACTGTCCGAACTGGCCCATGAGTATATGGCCATGGGGGTTCTCGGCCCAATCTAATAGATCGGGAGATGACGTGGTGAGTACCCCCTAGTCCAGGACACCGTCATACTCCCTTGCAAAAAATCATGTTAAGGTATACAATAGGTCTGGTACATAGCATAGCATACTTTATAGAACCTATGACTGAGGCATAGGGAATGACTTTTCGTTCTCTTTCTATTTTCTGTCGTGGTCGGGTTTTGAGTCTTTACTCAACTTTACACCTTGCAACACAGGCAAGAACTCCTTCTTTGACTATTCCATTTTGAACTACTTCACAATCTTGTCAAGGTATGTATTTATTGAAAAAAATTATCAAGCATCTTGATCTATCTCTATAGATCTTGATGCTCAATGTGTAAGCAGCTTCATCGAGGTCTTTCTTTGAAAAACTCTTTTCAAACACTCCTTTATGCTTTCCAGAAAATTCTACATTATTTCCGATCAACAATATGTCATTCACATATACTTATCAAAAATGTTGTAGTGTTGCCACTCACTTTCTTGTAAATACAGGCTTCACCACAAGTCTGTATATAAAACCATATGCTTTGATCGCTTTATTAAAGCATATATTCCAACTCCGAGATGCTTGCACCAGTCCATAGATGGATCGCTGGAGCTTTCTCACTTTGTTAGCACCTTTTAGGGTCTACAAAACCTTTAGGTTACATCATATACAACTCTTCTTCCAGAAATCCATTCAGGAATGCAGTCCTTACATCCATTTGCCAAATTTCATAATCATAAAATGCGGCAATTGCTAACATGATTCGAATGGACTTAAGCATCGATACGAGTGAGAAAATCTCATCATAGTCAACACCTTGAACTTGTCAAAAACATTTCGCGACAATTCGAGCTTTGTAGATAGTAACACTACTATCAGCGTCTGTCTTCCTCTTGAAGATCCATTTATTCATAATGACTCGCCAATCATCGGGCAAGTCAATCAAAGTCCACACTTTGTTTCTCATACATGGATCTCATCTCAGATTTCATGGCCTCAAGCCATTTCGCGAAATCTGGGCTCGTCATCGGTTCCTCATAGTTCGTAGGTTCGTCATGGTCAAGTAACATGACTTCCAGAAAGGATTACCGTACCACTCTGGTGCGACCATACTTTGGTTGTCCTACGAGGTTCAGTAGTAACTTGATCTGAAGTTTCATGATCATCATCATTAGCTTCCTCACTAATTGGTGTAGAGATCACTAGAACTGATTTCTGTGATGAACTACTTTCCAATTCGGGAGAAGGTACAATTACCATATCAAGTTCTACATTTCTCCCACTCACTTCTTTCAAGAGAAACTCCTTCTCTAGAAAGGATCCATTCTTAGCAATGAATATCTTGCCTTCCGATCTGTGATAGAATGTGTACCCAACTGTCTCCTTTGGGTATCCTATGAAGACACATTTCTCCAATTTGGGTTTGAGCTTATCAGGATGAAACTTTTTATTATAAGCATCGCAACCCCAAACTTGAAGAAATGACAACTTTGGTTTCTTGCCAAACCACAGTTCATATGGCATCGTCTCAACGAATTTAGATGGTGCCCCATTTAACGTGAATGCAGCTGTCTCTAATGCATAACCCCAAAACGATAGTGGTAAATTAGTAAGAGACATCATAGATTCCACCATATCTAATATAGTACGGTTACGATGTTCGGACACACCATTATGCTATGGTGTTTCAGGTGGCGTGAGTTGCGAAACTATTCCGCATTGTTTCAAATGAAGACCAAACTCGTAACTCAAATATTCTCCTCCACGATCAGATCAGAGAAACTTTATTTTCTTGTTACGATGATTTTCCACTTCACTCTAAAATTAATTGAACTTTTTAAATGTTTCAGATTTATGTTTCATCAAGAAGATATACCCATATCTTACTCAAATCATTTGTGAAGATCAGAAAATAACGATACCTGCCGCGAGCCTCAACACTCATTGGACTGCATACATCAGTATGTATTATTTCCAACAAGTCTGTTGCTCGCTCCATTGTTCCGGAGAACGGAGTCTTAGTCATCTTGCCCATGAGGCATGGTTCGCAAGCATCAACTGATTCATAATCAAGTGATTCCAAAAGCCCATCAACATGGATTTTCTTCATGCGCTTTACACCAATATGACCTAAACGGTAGTGCCACAACTAAGTTGCACTATCATTATTAACTTTGCATATTTTGTCTTCAATATTATGAATATGTGTATCACTACAATCGAGATTCAATAAACCATTCACCTTGGGTGTATGACCATTGAAGGTTTTATTCATGCAGACAGAACAACAATTATTCTCTGACTTTAAATGAATAACTGTATTGCAATAAGCATGATCAAATCATATTCATGCTTAACACAAACACCTAATAAGATTTATTTAGGTTTAACACTAATCCCAAAAGTATAGGGAGTGTGTGATGATGATCTTATCAACCTTGGAATCACTTCCAACACACATCGTCACCTCGCCCTTAACCAGTCTCTGTTCATTCTGTAACTCCTGTTTCGAGTTACTAATCTTAGCAACTGAACCGGTATCAAATACCCTAGGGTTCCTATGAACACTAGTAAAATACACATCAATAACATGCATATCAAATATACCTTTGTTCACTTTGCCATCCTTCTTATCCGCCAAATGCTTGGGGCAGTTCTGCTTCCAGTGACCAGTCCCTTTGCAGTAGAAGCACTTAGTCTCAGGCTTAGGTCTAGACTTGGGCTTCTTCACTTGAGCAGCAACTTTCTTGCCGTTCTTCTTGAACTTCCCCTTCTTCCCTTTGCCATTTTCTTAAAACTAGTGGTCTTGTCAACCACCAACGCTTGATGCTTTTCTTGATTTCTACCTTCGTCGATTTCTGCATCATGAAGAGCTTGGGAATCGTTTCCGTTATCCCTTGCATATTATAGTTCATCACTAAGTTCTAGTAACTTGGTGATAGTGACTAGAGAACTTTGTCAATTACTATCTTATCTGGAAGATTAACTCCCACTTGATTCAAGCAATTGCAGTACCCAGACAATCTGAGAACATGCTCACTGGTTGAGCTATTCTCCTCCATCTTTGTAGGCAAAGTATTGTCAGAGGTCTCCTACCTCTCGACACAGGCATGAGTATGAAATACTAATTTCAACTCTTGGAACATCTTATATGCTCCGTGGCGTTCAAAACATTTTTGAAGTCCCGGTTCTAAGCCGTAAAGCATGGTGCACTAAACTATCAAGTAGTCATCATACCGAGCTTTGCCAAATGTTCATAACATCTGCATATGCTCCTGCAATAGGTTCGTCACCAAGCGGTGCATCAAGGACATAATTGTTCTGTGCAGCAATGAGGATAATCCTCAGATCACGGATTCAATCCGCATCATTGCTACTAACATCTTTCAATTTAGTTTTCTCTAGGAACATATCAAAAATAAAACAGGGGAGCTAAACGTGAGCTATTGATATACAACATAGATATGTTAATACTACCAGGACTAAGTTCATGGTAAATTAAAGTTCAATTAATCATATTTCTTAAGAACTTCCACTTAGATAGACATCTCTCTAATCATCTAAGTGATCACGTGATCCAAATCAACTAAACCATGTCCGGTCATCATGTGAGATGGAGTAAATTTCAATGGTGAACATCACTATGTTGATCATATCTACTATATGATTCACGCTCGACCTTTCGGTCTCAGTGTTCCGAGGCCATATCTGCATATGCTAGGCTTGTCAAGTTTAACCTAAGTATTCTGCGTGTGCAATACTGGCTTGCACCCGTTGTAGATGAACGTAGAGCTTATCACACCCGATCATCACGTGGTGTCTCGGCACGATGAACTTTGGCAACAGTGCATACTCAGGGAGAACACTTTTATCTTGAAATTTAGAGAGAGATCATCTTATAAAGCTACTGTCGAACTAAGAAAAATAAGATGTATAAAAGATAAACATCACATGCAATCAAAATATGTGACATGATATGGTCATCATCATCTTGTGCTTTTGATCTCCATCTCCAAAGTACTGTCATGATCTTCATTGTTACCGGCATGACACCATGATCTCCATCATCTTGATCTTTTATCAACGTGTCGTCACATGGTTGTCTCGCCAACTATTGCTCTTGCAACTATTGTTATCGTATAGCGACAAAGTAAAGCAATTATTTGGCGATTGCATCTTATGCAATAAAGAGACAACCATAAGGCTTCTGCCAGTTGTCGATAACTTCAACAAAACATGATCATCTCATACAACAACGTATATCTCATCACGTCTTGGCCATATCACATCACAACAAGCCCTGCAAAAACAAGTTAGACGTCCTCTACTTTGTTGTTGCAAGTTTTACGTGGCTGCTACGGGCTGAGCAAGAACCATTCTTACCTACGCATCAAAACCACAACGATAGTTTGTCAAGTTAGTGTTGTCTTAACCTTCTCAAGGACCGGGCGTAGCCACACTCGGTTCAACTAAAGTTGGAGAAACTGACACCCACCAGCCACCTATGTGCAAAGTACATCAGTACAACCAGTCTCGCGTAAGCGTACGCGTAATGTCGGTCCGGGCCGCTTCATCCCATAATACCATTGAACCAAAGTATGACATGTTGGTAAGCAGTATGACTTGTATCGTCCACAACTCACTTGTGTTCTACTCGTGCATATAACATCTACGCATAAAACCTAGCTCGGATGCCACTGTTGGGGAACACAGTAATTTCAAAAAAATTCCTACGCACACGCAAGATCACGGTGATGCATAGCAACGAGAGGGGAGAGTGTCATCTATGTACCCTCGTAGTCCATAAGCAGAAGCTTTAGCACAACGCGGTTGATGTAGTCGTACGTCTTCACGATCCGACCGATCCAAGTATCGAACGTACGCCACCTCCGAGTTCAGCACACGTACAGCTCGATGACGTCCCAGGAACTCCGATCTAGTAGAGCTTCACGGGAGAGTTTCGTCAGCACGACGGCGTGATGACGGTGATGATGTTGCTACCGACACAGGGCTTCGCCTAAGCATCATTGTGATATGACCGATGTGGAATATGGTGGAGGGGGGCACCGCACACGGCTGGGAGAGATCAACACATCAACTTTTTGTGTCTAGAGGTGCCCCCTGCCCCTATATATAAAGGATGGAGGAGGGGAGGCCGGCCAGCCCCTAGGGCGCGCCAGAAGTGTGGAGTCCTACTAGGACTCCCTTGTCCTAGTAGGATTCCTCCTCCCACATGGAATAGGAAAAAGGGAAGGGAAAAGGAGAAGGAAGGAAGGCGATGCCCCCCTCCCTAGTCCAATTCGGACCAGACCATGGGAAGGGTGCGGCCACCTTTTGAGGCCTTTCTCTCCTTTCCCATATGGCCCATTAAGGCCCAATACGAATTCCCGTAACTCTCCGGTACTCCGAAAATACCTGAATCACTCGGAACCTTTCCGATGTCCAAATATAGTCATCCAATATATCGATCTTTACATCTCGGCTATTTCGAGACTCCTCGTCATGTCCCCGATCTCATCGAGGACTCCGAACTACCTTCGGTACATAAAATCACATAACTCATAATACAAATCGTCACCGAACATTAAGCGTTCGGACCCTACGGGTTCGAGAACTATGTAGACATGACCGAGACACGTCTCCGGTCAATAACCAATAGCGAAACCTGGATGCTCACATTGGCTCCCACATATTCTACTGTGATGCCCCCGATTCAACCGTACACTAATCATACATGCAAACGTGTACGATCAAGATCAGGGACTCACAGGAAGATATCACAACACAACTCTACAAATAAAAATAACTCATACAAGCATCATAATACAAGCCAGGGGCCTCGAGGGCTCGAATACAAGAGCTCGATCATAGACGAGTCAGCGGAAGCAACAATATCTGAGTACAGACATTAGTAAACAAGTTTGCCTTAAGAAGGCTAGCACAAACTGGGATACAGATCGAAAGAGGCGCAGGCCTCCTGCCTGGGATCCTCCTAAACTACTCCTGGTCGTCGTCAGCGGGCTGCACGTAGTAGTAGGCACCTCCAGTGTAGTAGGAGTCATCGTCGATGGTGGCGTCTGGCTCCTAGGCTCCATCGTCTGGTCACAGTAATCGGGTATAGGAAGGGAAAAAGGGGGATCAAAGCAACCGTGAGTACTCATCCAAATTACTCGCAAGCAAGGAGCTACACTACATATGTATGCATTGGTATCAAATGGAAAAGGGGTATCATATGTGGACTGAACTGTAGAATGCCGGAATAAGAGGGGGGATAGCTTGTCCTTTTGAAGACTACGCTTCTGGTAACCTCCATCTTGCAGCAGGAGAAGAGAGTAGATGGTAAGTTCACCAAGTAACATCGCATAGCATAATCCTAACCGATGATCCTCCCCTCGTCGCCCTATGAGAGAGCGATCACCGGTTGTATCTGGCACTTGGAAGGGTGTGTTTTATTAAGTATCCGGTTCTCCTTGTCATAAGGTCAAGGTACAACTCCAAGTTGTCCTGTTACCGAAGATCACGGCTATTTGAATAGATTAACTTCCCTGTAGGGGTGCAGCACATTTCCCAACACGCTCGATCCCCTTTGTCTGGACACACTTTCCTGGGTCATGCCCGGCCTTGGAAGATCAACACGTCGCAGCCCTACCTACGCACAACAGAGAGGTCAGCACGCCGGTCAAAATCCTATGCGCGCAGGGGTCTGGGCCCATCGCCCATTGCACACCTGCACGTTGCTTGGGCTGCCGGAGAGCAGACCTAGCAACCTCCACTACAAAGGAAGTTACGTTACGCGGTCCAACCTGGCGTGCGCCGCTCAGTCGCTGACATCACGAAGGCTTCGGCTGATACCACGACTTCGAGTGCCCATAACTGTTCCCGCATAGTTGGTTAGTGCGTATAGGCCAGTAGCCAGACTCAGATCAAATACCAAGGTCTCGTTAAGTGTGTTATCTTGAAGTCACCGCGAATGCCGACCAGGGCCAGGCCCACCTCTCATCTGGATGGTCTCAACCTGCCCTGTCACTCTGCCACAAAGATCCACACAGAGGGCCGTCGGGAAAGTATGTCCTTCCAGCCCCCAATTCGTGAATCAACCGCGGGTACTCAACGAGCCGACCCGACTTTAGTCACAACATATATCATATAATATGTATATAAGTATATACCCGTGATCAACACTCGACGTGATCACGGCCCGATAATATAGCATGGCAGACAAACAAGAATGTAGGGACACTGATGATAAACTAGCATCCTACACTAAGCATTTAGGATTGCGGGTAAGGTATCAACAACTGTAGCAACAATGATAGGCTATGCATCATAATAGGATTAACAGAAAGCAGTGACATGCTACACTACTCTAATGCAAGCAGTGGAGAGAAGAGTAGGTGATATCTGGTGATCAAGGGGGGGCTTGCCTGGTTGCTCTGGCAAGAGAGAGGGGTTGTCAACACCGTAGTCATACTGGGTAGCAACGGCGTCGGTCTCGGTGTCTAGGGAGAGAAGAGGGGGAAGAAACAATAAATATTAAGCAAACAGATGCATAACGATGCATGACATGACAAGTAGCGGTGTTAGGGGTGCCCTAACACGGTAAGAGGTGGTACCGGTGAAGGGGGAACATCCAGGAAAATATCCCCGGTGTTTCACGTTTTCGGACAAATGAACAGGAGGGGGAAAGTTGTGTGTTCGCTATGCTAGGGATGCGTGGCGGACGAACGGGCTGCGTATTCAGATTCGTCTCGTCGTTCTGAGCAACTTTCATGTACAAAGTTTTTTCATCTGAGCTACGGTTTATTTTATATTAATTTTAAAAGAATTAAATCATTTCTAGGATATATTTAATTATTTTAATTCAATATTATCCAGAATAATGTTTGCTGACGTCATCATGACGTCAACAGTTGACCTGGTCAACCTGACAGGTGGGTCCCACCTATCAGTGACTGTTTGACTAAGTAACATCAGTTAATTAGGTTAACTAGTTATTAGGTTAATTAATCTTAATTAGTTAATTTAAATAGAATTAATTAAGTTAATTATTTAGTTAATTAATTAATTAACTATTTTTATTTTTATTTATTTATTTATGTTTTTTTATTATTATCTTTTTTTCATTTCGTTCTCAGGGGGTGGGCCCCGTTTGTCATAGGCACAGGGGCCTTTGCAGGCGTGCGGGTTACGGGCGCAACCCGAACGGCGATGGCTCTCGCGGGTGCACCCGACTGGGCGCGGGTGCTGGGCGCAACCTCACCGGGCCGAGCCCGCCTGAGGGAGAGCGGGGCGAGGTCAGCCGCTTGAGGCGACAGGGGCGAAGCCATGGCGAGGCGGGCTCGCCCGACCGGAGGTGGGGGGAGGACGAGGCGACGCGCCGGAGCAGGCGAGTGGCGGCGCAGCAGCTCGGCAAGCGGGGCATGGTGTGCATCGCGAGTAGGGGGCGTGTGCGACGGGCGGACGACGCAAGCAGAGGCCGGGGTCATGGCAGCGCACAACAAGGAGCGGGCGACGCGCGAGGTAGCAGCAGCAGTAGCAAGGGGGGCGGCGCAGCGAGGTGAGGCTATGACGAGGGAGTGGCAACCGTGGTTGATTCACGAATTGGGGGATGCCCCTGAAAGTTTTGGCTTTTAGGTGTCCTTAGATTATCTTGGGGGTGCCATGGGCATCCCCAAGCTTAGGCTCTTGCCACTCCTTATTCCATAATCCATCAAATCTTTACCCAAAACTTGAAAACTTCACAACACAAAACTTAAAGTAGAAACTCTCGTGAGCTCCGTTAGCGAAAGAAAACAAAAGACCACTTCAAGGTACTGTAATGAACTCATTATTTATTTATATTGGTGTTAAACCTACTGTATTCCAACTTCTCTATGGTTTATAAACTATTTTACTAGCCATAGATTCATCAAAATAAGCAAACAACACACGAAAAACAGAATCTGTCAAAAACAGAATCTGTCAAAAACAGAACAGTCTGTAGTAATTTGTACCTAGCGCAAGATCTGGAACCCCAAAAATTCTAAAATAAATTGCTGGAGGTGAGGAATTTATCTATTAAAAGAATTAACTAAATATCACTTTCCAAATAAAAATGGCAGCAGTTCTCGTGAGCGCTAAAGTTTCTGTTTTTTACAGCAAGATTAACAAGACTTTCCCCAAGTCTTCCCAACGGTTCTACTTGGCACAAACACTAACTAAACACAAAAAACACAACCAAAACAGATGCTAGATAAATTATTTATTACTAAATAGGAGCAAAAAGCAAGGAATAAAAATAAAATTGGGTTGCCTCCCAACAAGCACTATCGTTTAACACCCCTAGCTAGGCATAAAAAGCAAGGATAGATCTAGGTATTGCCATCTTTGGTTTTAGGGAAGAAAAGGGCAAACTTGCTATTTATGGAATTAATCTTTCTATTTTGATAAATCACATGGCTATTAATGGTAGAAGAAAGATTAAGTATGTTACGAAAATTTGTATCTAAGCTAGCCTTCATCTCTTTGATAGATTCGTTTTGGTAAGAGAGCAAAAGAGATGTAGATTCAACTTTCTCATTCATGGGGTGCCCAAATATAGTTTTCATCTTCTCATAAGTGTCTACGGCATCCCCTTCAAGAAAGCCTTCTTCAAATATAGAATCTAGGACATGCTTAAAAGAAGAAGGAAGGTCAATATAAAATATTTTTAAGTAAATTTCAATTTGGTATTGAGGCACATAGCTAGCCCTGATCCTTAATAGTCTATACCAAGCATCTTTCAAAGATTCATCAAGTAAATAATGAAAGATTCCGGAATCATCTTCATCAAAATTATTAAGATTCTCATTGATAACTCCGGTAGGTTTTTCCATAGTATCCTTATTTATAAGCTTAGCGAGAATAGAAGGATTGTCCAAAGTACTAAAACTCGGGAGAGAACCCCCAACCCTTTTTGATTCAGGCATGGCGGAAGAAAGGCGAGCGGGAAAAAGAGAGGGCAAATAAAACGGTAAGGGTGAAGTGGGGGAGAGGAAAACGAGAGGCAAATGGCAAATAATGTAATGCGGGAAATAAGGGTTTGTGATGGGTACTTGGTATGTTGACTTTTGCATAGACCTCCCCGGCAACGGCGCTAGAAATCCTTCTTGCTACCTCTTGAGCACTTGCATTGGTTTTCCCTTGAAGAGGAAAGGGTGGTGCAGCAAAGTAGCATAAGTATTACCCTTAGTTTTTGAGAACCAAGGTATCAATCCAGTAGGAGGCTACGCGCCAGTCCCTCGCACCTACACAAAACAAATAAATCCTCGCAACCAACGCGATAAGGGGTTGTCAATCCCTACACGGTCACTTACGAGAGTGAGATCTGATAGATATGGTAAGATAATATTTTTGGTATTTTTATGATAAAGATGCAAAGTAAAATAAAAGCAATGAAAATAACTAAGTGTTGGAAGATTAATATGATGAAGATAGACCTGGGGGCCATAGGTTTCACTTGTGGCTTCTCTCAAGAGCATAAGTATTTTACGGTGGGTGAACAAATTATTGTTGAGCAATTGACAGAATTGGTATGATCATGTATATAGGCATCACGTGCAAGACAAGTAGACCGACTCCTGCCTGCATCTACTAATATTGCTCCACACATCAACCGCTATCCAGCATGTATCTAGAGTATTAAGTTCATAAGAATAGAGTAACGCTTTAAGCAAGATGACATGATGTAGAGGGATAAACTCATGCAATATGATGAAAACCCCATCTTGTTATCGTCGATGGCAACAATACAATACATGCCTTGCTGCCCCTACTGTCACTGGGAAAGGACACCGCAAGATTGAACCCAAAGCTAAGCACTTGTCCCATTGCAAGAAAGATCAATCTAGTAGGCCAAACCAAACTAATAATTCGAAGAGAGATTTGCAAAGATAACCAATCATACATAAAAATAATTCAAAGAAGATTCAAATATTGTTCATAGATAAACTTGATCATAAACCCACAAATCATCGGTCTCAACAAACACACCGCAAAAGAAGATTACATCGAATAGATCTCCACAAGAGAGGGGGAGAACTTTGTATTGAGATCCAAAAAGAGAGAAGAAGCCATCTAGCTAATAACTATGGACCTGTAGGTCTGAGGTAAACTACTCACACTTCATCGGAGAGGCTATGGTGTTGATGTAGAAGCCCTCCGTGATCGATGCCCCCTCCGGCGGAGCTCCGGAACAGGCCCCAAGATGGGATCTCATGGATACAGAAAGTTACAGTGGTGGAATTAGGGTTTTGGCTCCGTATCTGATCGTTTGGGGGTACATAGGTATATATAGGAGGAAGAAGTATGTCGGTGGAGCAACATGGGGCCCACAAGGGTGGAGGGCGCGCCTGCGGGGTAGGTGTGCACCCCTACCTCGTGGCCTCCCTGTTGGCTGCTTGACGTAGGGTCCAAGTCTCCTGGATCATGTTCGGTGAGAAAATCACGTTCCCGAAGGTTTCATTCCGTTTAGACTCCGTTTGATATTTTTTCTTGCGAAACCCTAAAACAGGCAAAAAAACAGCAATTCTGGGCTGGGCCTTCGGTTAATAGGTTAGTCCCAAAAATAATATAAAAGTGCATAATAAAGCCCAATAATGTTTAAAACATGATATAATATAACATGGAACAATCAAAAATTATAGATACGTTGGAGATGTATCACTTGTCCATCACATCATTCTCCTAATGATGTGATCCCATTATCAACGACATCCAATGTCCATGGTTAGGAAACCACAACCATCTATTGATCAGCGAGCTAGTCGACTAGAGGCTCACTAGGGACATGTTGTGATCTATGTATTCACACATGTATTACGGTTTCCGGTTAATACAGTTATAGCATGAATAATAGACAATTATCATGAACAAGGAAATATAATAATAACCATTTTATTATTGCCTCTAGGGCATATTTCCAACAGTTTGCACACTGACTGGTCAAAGCTGGCTCAAAATGAACACCGACGGAGCTACATATCGTAGGAGTGGGTGTGCTGGCGCGGGTATTGTGGTGTGGGATCATGGTGGGCACTTTTTAGATGGGCCATCATTGTAGATACCTGGCATTACATGACCCTTTCACTATTGTGATTGATGCGTGTCCAGATGCTATGGTGTTGACAATGGGTAATGCTCGGTGACTCTCCCAGATTATTATCGAAATTGATTTTCAGACGGTCTTATATGCTTGACAATTAGCGACAACATGTTATCAGGGAGATGCACTCTTGTCTTTCGAATTCCTACTAGGGTTTGATATTCGACGACAGGGTGAGAGGTGAATGAAGTGGTTCATTGATGTGCCAAGGACAAACATATTCTCTATGTGTTTATTCCAATTCCTGATTGTTTTATTGACATTTTGCAAATTTCCAATCAAATAATTTTACAAATAAGATATGATCTCCCAAAATGAATAAAATATTTTGAGGTGGATGTTGGAGATACACATAACAGGTAGGCCCACAAAGGGTTGAAATATCATAAAGCATGGGGTCCACACAGCATGTGGACCCAGATAAATTTCATACACACATACTATCCACTCGGACAAGCAGCATACTATCCACTCGGATGAAAGTTCACCAGTTGACCATACGACTCACTCGGGTATGCGAAGACCAGCAGGCAACAAAGCAGTCAAAGCATCATTCTCATAGTGAAGGCTTAGTAGTGAGTTGGCATTATGGCATTCATGCCCCACTATGTAACATAGGAGGTGAGGGGGTGGCACACTCTATATGAGCCACCCCCACCACTAGGCTAAGGGGCCTCTTTTCTTCCACCTCTCTCTCTCTCCTTTCGTCATTAGTCTCAGGACTACGGGGATCCGTTCTTCTCTCACTGTAATCTCCAGATACATTCTAAGATAAAACAAAGCCTCTCCGGAGCACGAGACATAGGGCTGTTATCTCCACCACGAGAGGCCCGAACTGTTGGAAATATGCCCTAGAGGCAATAATAAATTAGTTATTATTATTATATTTCATTGTTCATGATAATCGTTTATTATCCATGCTAGAATTGTATTGATAGGAAACTCAGATACATGTGTGGATAAATAGACAACACCATGTCCCTAGTAAGCCTCTAGTTGACTAGCTCGTTGATCAATAGATGGTTACGGTTTCCTGACCATGGACATTGGATGTCGTTGATAACGGGATCACATTATTAGGAGAATGATGTGATGGACAAGACCCAATCCTAAGCCTAGCACAAGATCGTGTAGTTCGTTTGCTAAAGCTTTTCTAATGTCAAGTATCATTTCCTTAGACCATGAGATTGTGCAACTCCCGGATACCGTAGGAGTGCTTTGGGTGTGCCAAACGTCACAACGTAACTGGGTGGCTATAAAGGTACACTACAGGTATCTCCGAAAGTGTCTGTTGGGTTGGCACGAATCGAGACTGGGATTTGTCACTCCGTGTAAACGGAGAGGTATCTCTGGGCCCACTCGGTAGGACATCATCATAATGTGCACAATGTGATCAAGGAGTTGATCAGGGGATGATGTGTTACGGAACGAGTAAAGAGACTTGCCGGTGACGAGATTGAACAAGGTATCGGGATACCGACGATCGAATCTCGGGCAAGTATCGTACCGATAGACAAAGGGAATTGTATACGGGATTGATTAAATCCTTGACATCGTGGTTCATCCAATGAGATCATCGTGGAGCATGTGGGAGCCAACATGGGTATCCAGATCCCGCTGTTGGTTATTGACTGGAGAGTTTTCTCGGCCATGTCTGCATGACTCCCAAACCCGTAGGGTCTACACACTTAAGGTTCGATGATGCTAGGGTTATAGGGAAAGTATGTACGTGGTCACCGAATGTTGTTCGGAGTCCCGGATGAGATCCCGGACGTCACGAGGAGTTCCGAAATGGTCCGGAGGTAAAGATTTATATATGGGAAGTCATCATACGGTCACCGGAATAATTCGTGGGGGTTACCGGTATTGTACCGGGACCACTGGAGGGGTTCCGGGGGTCCACCGGGAGGGTCCACCTACCCCGGAGGGCCCTATGGGCTGTGTGTGGAGAGGGACCAGCCCCTTAGTGGGCTGGGCGCCTCCCCCTAGGGCCCATGCGCCTAGGGTTTGGGGAACCCTAAAGGGGGGGCGCCCCCCTTGCCTTGGGGGGCAAGGCAACCCCCCTGGCCGTCGCCCCATCCTCAGATTGGATCTGAGGGGGCCAGCCCCCCTCTCCCTTGCCCCTATATATATGTGGGGGGTGGGAGGGCAGCCGCACCCAAGTTCTGGCGCAGCCCTCCCCCTCTCCCAAGTCCTCCTCTTCTCCCGCGGTGCTTGGCGAAGCCCTGCAGGATTGCCACGCTCCTCCTTCACCACCACGCCGTCGTGCTGCTGCTGGATGGAGTCTTCCCCAACCTCTCCTTCTCCCCTTGCTGGATCAAGGCGTAGGAGACGTCACCGGGCTGCACGTGTGTTGAACACGGAGGCGCCGTGGTTCGGCGCTTAGATCGGAATCAATCGCGATCTGAATTGCTACGAGTACGACTCCTTCATCCACGTTCTTGCAACGCTTCCGCTTAGCGATCTACAAGGGTATGTAGATGCACTCTCCTTCCCCTCATTGCTAGATTACTCCATAGATTGATCTTGGTGATGCGTAGGAAATTTAAAATTTCTGCTACGATCCCCAACAGTGGCATCATGAGCTAGGTCTATGTGTAGTTTCTATGCACGAGTAGAACACAAAGCAGTTGTGGGCGTCGATATTGCCAATTTACTTGCCGTTACTAGTCTTATCTTGATTTGGCGGCATCATGGGATGAAGCGGCCCGGACCAACCTTACACGTACTCTTACGTGAGACTGGTTCCACCGACTGACATGCACTAGTTTCATAAGGTGGCTAGCGGGTGTCTGTCTCTCCCACTTTAGTCGGATCGGATTCGATGAAAAGGGTCCTTATGAAGGGTAAATAGAAATTGGCATATTACGTTGTGGTTTTCGCGTAGGTAAGAAACGTTCTTGCTAGAAACCTATAGCAGCCACGTAAAAACTTGCAACAACAATTAGAGGACGTCTAACTTGTTTTTGCAGCATATGCCTTGTGATGTGATATGGCCAAAAGGATGTGATGAATGATATATGTGATGTATGAGATTGATCATGTTCTTGTAATAGGAATCACGACTTGCATGTCGATGAGTATGACAACCGGCAGGAGCCATAGGAGTTGTCTTAATTTATTTATGACCTGCGTGTCAACATAAACGTCATGTAATTACTTTACTTTATTGCTAAAGCGTTAGCCATAGTAGTAGAAGTAATAGATGACGAGACAACTTCAAGAAGACACGATGATGGAGATCATGGTGTCATGCCGGTGACAACGATGATCATGGAGCCCCGAAGATGGAGATCAAAAGGAGCAAAATGATATTGGCCATATCATGTCACTATTTGATTGCATGTGATGTTTATCATGTTTTACATCTTATTTGCTTAGAATGACGGTAGCTTAAATAAGATGATCCCTCACTAAAATTTCAAGAAAGGTGTTCCCCCTAACTGTGCACCATTACGAAGGTTCGTTGTTTCAAAGCACCACGTGATGATCGGGTGTGATAGATTCTAACGTTCGAATACAACGGGTGTTGACGAGCCTAGCATGTACAGACATGGCCTCGGGACACATGTGAAACACTTAGGTTGACTTGACGAGCCTAGCATGTACAGACATGGCCTCGGAACACGGAAGACCGAAAGGTCGAACATGAGTCGTATAGAAGATACGATCAACATGAGATGTTCACCGTTGATGACTAGTCCGTCTCACATGATGATCGGACACGGCCTAGTCGATTCGGATCATGTTTCACTTAGATGACTAGAGGGATGTCTATCTGAGTGGGAGTTCATTAAATAATTTGATTAGATGAACTCAATTATCATGAACATAGTCTAAATTGTCTTTGCAAATATGTTGTAGATAAATAGCTCACGTTGTAGCTCCCTGTTTCAATACGTTCCTAGATAAAGACTAAGTTGAAAGATATTGTAAGCAATGATGCGGACTAGGTCCGTAGTCCGAGGAGTGTCCTCACTGCTACACAGAAGGCTTACGTCTTTGATGCACCGCTCGATGTGCAAACCCCTACAACGTCGTCTGTGGATGTTGTGAACACCTGACAGACACATCCTGATGACTACTTGATAGTTTAGTGCACCATACTTTACGGCTTAGAATCGGGATTCCAATGACGTTTTGAACGCCATAGAACATATGAGATGTTCCAAGAGCTGAAATTGGGATTTCAGGCTCATGCCCGTGTTGAGAGGTGTGAGACCTCTGACAAGTTCTTTTGCCAACAAGATGGAGGAGAATAGCTCAGCTAGTGAGCATGTGCTCAGAATGTCTGGGTGCTACAATCACTTAAATCAAGTGGGAGTTAAACTTCCAGATAAGATAGTGATTGATAGAGTTCTCTAGCCACTATCACTAAGCTACTAGATCTTCGTGATGAACTATGACATGCAAGGGATGGAGTTGATCCCGGAGCTGTTCGCGGTGCTTAAGACCGCAAAAGGTAGAAATCAAGAAGGAGCATCAAGTGTTGATGGTTTAACAAGACCACTGGTTTCAAGAAGGGCAAGGGCTAGAAGGGAAACTTCATGGATGGCAAACCAGTTGCCGCTCCAGTGAAGGAACCCAAGGTTGAACCCAAACCCGAGACTAAGTGCTTCTATTGTAAGGGGAACGGTCACTGGTAGCGGAATTACCCCAAATGCATGGTAGATAAGAAGGCTGGCAACTTCAACAAGTATATACGTGTTATTAATGTGTACCTCACTAGTACTCCTGGTAGCACCTGGGTATTGGATACCGGTTCAGTTACTATTATTGGTGACTTGAAGCAAAAGCTACGGACTAAACGGAGACTGGCTAAGGGCGAGGTGACGATGTGTGTTGGAAGTGTTTCCAAAGTTGATGAGATCACCATCGCACGCTCCATCTGCCTTCGGGATTAGTATTGAACCTAGATAAATGTTATCAGGTGTCTACGTTGAGCATGAATATGATTAGATCATGTTCATTGCAATACGGTCATTCATTTAAGTTAGAGAATAATGGTTATTCTGTTTACATGAATGATACCTTTCATGGTCATGCACCCTATGTGAATGGTTCATTGAATCTCGGTCGTGGTAATACACATGTTCACGCCAAAAGATGTAGAGTTAATAATGATAGTACCACTTTCTCGTGGCACTGCCGCTTAGGTCATATTGGCGTAAGATGCATGAAGAAACTCCATGTCGATGGATGTTTGGAGTCACTTGATTTTGAATCACTTGACACATGCGAGCCATGCCTCATGGGCAGGATGACTAAGACCCCGTTTTCAGGTACAATGAAACGGGCAAGTGACTTGTTGGAAATCATGCATGCTGATGCGTGTGATCCAATGAGAATTGAAGCGTGCGGTGGATATCGCTATTTTCTCATCTTCACTGACGATTTGGGTAGATATAGGTATATCTACTTAATGAAGCACAAGTCTGAAACGTTTGAAAAGTTCAAGCGATTTCAGAGTGAAGTTAAGAATCATCATAACAATAAGATCATGTTCCTACGATCTGATCAAAAGGGGATTTTCTGAGTTATGAGTTTGGCAATCACTTAAGACATTGTGGAATTGTTTCACAGTTGAAGCCACCTGGAACACCACAAGGTAATGGTGTGTCCGGACGTCGTAATCGAACCCTATGAGATATGGTGCGATCTATGATGTCTCTTACCAATCTACCGTTTTCATTTTGAGGTTATGCGTTAGAGACAGCTGCATTCACTTTAGATAGGACACCATCTAAGTCCGTTGAGACGACGTCGTATGAACATTGGTTTGGCAAGAAACCAAAGTTGTCGTTTCTTAATGTTTGGGGCTGCGATGCTTAAGGCTTCAGCCGGAGAAGCTCGAACCCAAAGCGGACAAACACATCTTCATAGGATACCCAAAGGTGACAGTTGGGTATACCTTCTATCTCAGATCCGAGGGCAAATTGTTTGTCGCTAAGAACGGGTCCTTTCTCGAGAAGGAGTTTCTCTCGAAAGAATTGAGTGGGAGGAAGATAGAACTTGATGAGGTTGTCGAACCTTTACTTCAACCAGAGAGTGATGCAACACAGAAAGATGTTTTCTGTGGCGCCTACGTCTGTTGAATAGGAAGTTAATGATAGTGATCATGAAGCTTCGGATCAAGTTGCTATCGAACCTCGTAGGTCGACAAGGATATGTACTACTCCTGAGTGGTACGGTAATCCTGTCTTAGATATCATGTTGTTAGACAACAATGAACCTACGAGCTATGGAGAAGCGATGGTGGGCCCGTATTCCGACAAATGGTTAGAAGCCATGAAATCCGAGATAGGATCCATATATCAGAACAAAGTATGGACTTTGGTGGACTTGCCCGATGATCGGCAAGCCATTGAGATAAATGGATCTTTAAGAAGAAGACGGACGTGGGCGGTAATGTTACCGTCTATGAAGCTCGACTTGTGGGAAAGAGTCTTTTCACAAGTTCAAGGAGTTGACTACGATGAGAATTTCTCACCCGTAGCGATGCTTAAGTCCGTCGGAATCATGTTAGCATTAGCTGTATTTTTCGATTATGAAATCTGACAGATGGATGTCAAAACAAGTTTTCTTACCAGTTTTCGTAAGAAAAGTTGTATGTGATACAATCAAAGTTTTGTCGATCCTAAGGATGCTAAAAGGTATGCTGGCTCCAGCAATCCTTCTATGGACTAGAGCAAGCATCTCGGAGTCAGAATATATGCTTTGATGGAGTGATCAAAGCTTTTAGGTTTATACAATGTTTGCTAGAAACTTGTATTTACAAGAAAGTGAGTGGGAGCACTACAACATTTCTGATAAGTATATGTGGATGACATATTGTTGATCCGAAATAATGTAGAATTTCTGGAAAGCATAAACGGTTGTTTGAAGAGTGTTTTTCAAAGGAAGACCTGGATAAAGCTGCTTACATATTGGGCATCAAGATCTATAGAGATAGATCAAGACGCCTGATGATACTTTCAAAGAACGCACACCTTGACATGTTTTTGAAGGAGTTCAAAATAGATCAGTCAAAGAAGGGGTTCTTACCTGAGTTGTAAGGTGTGAAGTTGAGTAAGACTCAAAGCTTGACCACGGCAGAAGAAAGAGGAAGGACGAAGGTCGTCCCCTATGCTCTTGTCATAGGCTCTATACGGTATGCCATGCTGAGTACCGCACCTGATGTGTGCCTTGCCACATGTCTGGCAAGAGGGTACAAAGGTGATCTAGGAGTGGATCACCAGATAGCGGTCAAAATTATCCTTAGAGGAATAAGGAAATGTTTCTCGGTTATGGAGGTGATAAAGAGTTCGACGTAAAGAGTTACGTCGATGCAAGCTTAACACCTATCCGGATAGCTCTGAGTAGAGATACCGGATACGTATAATGGAGCAACAATTTGGAATAGCTCCAAGTGGAACGTGGTAGCAGCATCTACGATATGACATAAAGTTTTGCGAAATACATAGGGATCTGAATATGGCAAGACCCGTTGACTACAACCTCTCTCACAAGCATAACATGATCAAACCCAGAACTCATTGAGTGTTAATCACATAGTGATGTGAACTAGATTATTGAGTCTAGTAAACTCTTTGGATGTTGGTCACATGGCGATGTGACCTGTGAGTGTTAATCACATGGCGATGTGAACTAGATTATTGACTCTAGTGCAAGTGGGAGACTGTTGGAAATATGCCCTAGAGGCAATAATAAATTAGTTATTATTATTATATTTCATTGTTCATGATAATCGTTTATTATCCATGCTAGAATTGTATTGATAGGAAACTCAGATACATGTGTGGATACATAGACAACACCATGTCCCTAGTAAGCCTCTAGTTGACTAGCTCGTTGATCAATAGATGGTTACGGTTTCCTGACCATGGACATTGGATGTCGTTGATAACGGGATCACATCATTAGGAGAATGATGTGATGGACAAGACCCAATCCTAAGCCTAGCACAAGATCGTGTAGTTCGTATGCTAAAGCTTTTCTAATGTCAAGTATCATTTCCTTAGACCATGAGATTGTGCAACTCCCGGATACCGTAGGAGTGCTTTGGGTGTGCCAAACGTCACAACGTAACTGGGTGGCTATAAAGGTTCACTACAGGTATCTCCGAAAGTGTCTGTTGGGTTGGCACGAATCGAGACTGGGATTTGTCACTCCGTGTAAACGGAGAGGTATCTCTGGGCCCACTCGGTAGGACATCATCATAATGTGCACAATGTGATCAAGGAGTTGATCACGGGATGATGTGTTACGGAACGAGTAAAGAGACTTGCCGGTAACGAGATTGAACAAGGTATCGGGATACCGACGATCGAATCTCGGGCAAGTATCGTACCGATAGACAAAGGGAATTGTATACGGGATTGATTGAATCCTTGACATCGTGGTTCATCCGATGAGATCATCGTGGAGCATGTGGGAGCCAACATGGGTATCCAGATCCCGCTGTTGGTTATTGACCGGAGAGTTGTCTCGGCCATGTCTGCATGACTCCCGAACCCGTAGGGTCTACACACTTAAGGTTCGATGACGCTAGGGTTATAGGGAAAGTATGTACGTGGTCACCGAATGTTGTTCGGAGTCCCGGATGAGATCCCGGACGTCACGAGGAGTTCCGGAATGGTCCGGAGGTAAAGATTTATATATGGGAAGTCATCATACGGTCACCGGAATAATTCGGGGGTTACCGGTATTGTATCGGGACCACTGGAGGGGTTCCGGGGGTCCACCGGGAGGGTCCACCTGCCCCGGAGAGCCCTATGGGCTGTGTGTGGAGAGGGACCAGCCCCTTAGTGGGCTGGGTGCCTCCCCCCTAGGGCCCATGCGCCTAGGGTTTGGGGGAACCCTAAAGGGGGGGCGCCCCCCTTGCCTTGGGGGGCAAGGCAACCCCCCTGGCCGCCGCCCCCTCCTCAGATTGGATCTGAGGGGGCCAGTCCCCCTCTCCCTTGCCCCTATATATATGTGGGGGTGGGAGGGCAGCCGCACCCAAGTTCTGGCGCAGCCCTCCCCCTCTCCCAAGTCCTCCTCTTCTCTCGCGGTGCTTGGCGAAGCCCTGCAGGATTGCCACGCTCCTCCTTCACCACCACACCGTCGTGCTGCTGCTGGATGGAGTCTTCCCCAACCTCTCCTTCTCCCCTTGCTGGATCAAGGCGTAGGAGACGTCACCGGGCTGCATGTGTGTTGAACGCGGAGGCGCCATGGTTCGGCGCTTAGATCGGAATCAACCACGATCTGAATCGCTACGAGTACGACTCCTTAATCCGCATTCTTGCAATGCTTCCGCTTAGCAATCTACAAGGGTATGTAGATGCACTCCCCTTCCCCTCGTTGCTAGATTACTCCATAGATTGATCTTGGTGATGCATAGAAAATTTTAAATTTCTGCTACGATCCCCAACACGAACTCGCTAAAACCACTGTGTCACCCATATGCATCTCGATAGATCATTCTCCTTTACCCTATCCCTTATTATTGTCAGAATCGTTCCCACGACAGTTGGCGCCCACCTTGGGCATGGCGTCTGTCGAACCATGGTGCAAATGGTTTTTCATCAATTTTTGGCAGCAGATCGACGACCATCGCGAGAGAGATTGCCTGCTGGAATTCTGGCCATCGCGCCGCGCATGCAAACAAAATGATCAGAGAAGTATCCATTTGATCTAGTCTTTCTTTGAATTAATTATCTAACGATGGGTTGATCTTTTCCCCCTGTAGGGTCAGACATCACCCATGCATGATCAATCATAAGAAGAAGAAGCGACGAAAGGGACACCTCGCTGGTCCTGCTCCCAGGCGATGAAGCGACGCCGTCCACGCGTTGCCATCTCCGGCCTCGTCTACGACCCCCTCGCTGCTCCCTCATGCACGAACGTCGACGCCGTCCACCCGTCGTCTCCGACTCCATCTACGACACCGATGTCGCGCTTCCACACATTGACATCGACGACGTCCACCCATCGTCGTCTCCGGCCTTGATGCCGTCCTCGAACCTCTCACACACAACGGCCTCTTCCTCTGGTCAGCTGCATTGCGGCGGCCCATGCGATGGAAACCTAGACCCGATGACGTGCACATAATGATGGAGGTTGTGCCCCACACACGCGTGACTCCGGCGGTCGCAGACCGGCCCGAAACGCCACAGTCGGGTACATCGTGCCCGCCGGCGTCGCCGTGTTCGTCGACGTGCTGCTCCGCATCAGGCACGCCCTCGACGACCGCGACATCGACGGTCCCCGAGCTGCTCTCCGGAGCCTCCGACGGTCCCGTACCCAACGAGTTCGATGCCTTCCTAGGCCGCGAGATCAAGTCCGACAAACCCCACAGCATAGCAATGAACTGCATGCAGTGAATGGCCGTGGGAAAGAGAAACTTCCATTACATACATTAACGCTTTAACTTTTGCTTAATTAATGCTAATTAATGCCTCTTACATGCAGATTCTGCGTACATTGACCTTCCTGTAGAGGTTCACTCGACCACCACGTGCTTCATCACTTCGCATGACGCGTCTATTTTACTTGGACGTCTCTCGTTTTGTCACTCCGCAGGACGCATTTATTTCACTCGGACGCCTCATGCTTCGTCACTCCACGAGACACATCTACTTCACTCGAACGCCCCACATGTCGCCCCATCGCGGGACGCGTCTACTTCACTCGAATGCCCCGCGTCTCATCACTCCGTGGGATGAGTCTTCTGCACTCGGACGTCCCATGCTTCGTCACTCCGCAGGACACGTCTACTTCACTCGAACACCCCGCGCGTCACCACTCCGCTGGACACGTCTATTTTATTCGGACGCCCCCCGCATCGCCACTCTCTGAGACGAGTCTTCTACACCCGGACGTCCCGTTCTTCGTCATTACGCGGGACGCGTCTACTTCACTCGGACGTCCCTCGCTTCAACACTTCGCGGGACGCGTCTACTTCACTCGGACGCCCCATGCTTCGTCACTCCGCGGGGCGCGTCTACTTCACTCGGACGCTCTGCGCATCGCCACTCCGCGAGACAAGTCTACTTCACTCGGACACCACACGCATCACCCCTTTGCGGGACGAGTCTTCTGCCCTGGACGTCCCGTGCTTCGTCACTCCGCAGGACGTGTCTACTTCACTCGGACGCCCCGCGCTTCGTCGCTCCACGGGACACGTCTACTTCACTCGGACGCCCACGCGTCGCCTCTCGGTTGGTCACCTCATCACCACTCGGCCGCCCCGCGCGTCGCCACTCTCTTGGTCACCTCATCACCACTCGTGTAACACCCCGGACACACCCGTCGATGGTCATTACTCCTGGCGGGATCTAGACTGGCCCCACAGATCAATACTAGTCTTTTCTGCGCACTTTGTCTTCACTCGTGCGCACCCGGGAGCAACTTCCCGGTCGGTCACCCATCCTGAAACTACTCCAAGCTGAGCACGCTTAACTTTGGAGTTTTGTCCGAATGGGCTCCCGAAAAAAAAAGGAACGTCGACGCTGTCCACCCGTCCTCTCCAACTCCATCTACGACACCGATGTCGCGCTTCCACGCATTGACATCGACGACGTGCACCCATCGTCGTCTCCGGCCTCGATGTCGTCCTCAAACCTCTCACACACGACGGCCTCCTCCTCTGGTCAGCTGCATTGCGGCGGCCCGTGCGATGGAAACGCAGATCCGATGACGTGCACATAATGATGGAGGTTGTGCCCCACACACGCGTGACTCCGGCGGTCACAGACCGGCCCGGAACGCCATAGTCGGGTACATCGTGCCCGCCGGCGTCGCCGTGTTCGTCGACATGCTGCTCCGCATCAGGCATGCCCTCGACGACCACAACATCGACGGTCCCCGAGCTGCTCTCCGGAGCCTCCGACGGTCCCGTACCCGACGAGTTCGATGCCTTCCTGGGCCGCGAGATCAAGTCCGGCAAACCCCACGGCATAGCAATGAACTGCATGCAGTGAATGGCCGTGGGAAAGAGAAACTTCCATTACATACATTAACACTTTAACTTTTGCTTAATTAACGCTAATTAATGCCTCTTACATGCAGATTCTGCGTACATTGACCTTCCTGTGGAGGTTCACTCGACCACCACGTGCTTCATCACTTCGCATGACGCGTCTATTTTACTCGGACGTCTCTCGTTTCGTCACTCTGCGGAATGCGTTTGTTTCACTCGGACGCCTCATGATTCGTCACTCCACGAGACGCATCTACTTCACTTGAACGCCCCACATGTCGCCCCGTCGCAGGACGCGTCTACTTCACTCGAATGCCCCGCGTCTCATCACTCCGCGGGATGAGTCTTCTGCACTCGGACGTACCATGCTTCGTCACTCCGCAGGACACGTCTACTTCACTCGGACACCCCGCGCGTCGCCACTCCACTGGACGCGTATATTTTATTTGGACGCCTCCCGCATCGCCACTCTCTGGGACGAGTCTTCTACACCCGTACGTCCCGTGCTTCATCATTCCGCGGGACGCGTCTACTTCACTCGGACGTCCCTCGCTTCGACACTCCGCGGGACGCGCCTACTTCACTCAGACGCCGCGTGCTTCGTCACTCCGTGGGGCGCGTCTACTTCACTCGGACGCTCCGCGCATCGCCACTCCGCGAGACGAGTCTACTTCACTCGGACACCCCGCGCATCACCCCTTCGCGGGACGAGTCTTTTGCCCCGGGCGTCCCGTGCTTCGTCACTCCGCGGGACGTGTGTACTTCACTCGGACGCCCCGCGCTTTGTCGCTCCACGGGACGCATCTACTTCACTCGGACGTCCCACACGTCGCCTCTCGGTTGGTCACCTCATCACCACTCGGCCGCCCCGCGCGTCGCCACTCTCTTGGTCACCTCATCACCACTCGTGTAACGCCCTGGACACACCCGCCGGTGGTCGTTACTCCTGGCGGGATCTAGACTGGCCCCACAGATCAATACTAGTCTTTTCTGCGCACTTTGTCCTCACTCGTGCGCACCCGGGAGCAACTTTCCGGTCGGTCACCCATCCTGAAACTACTCGAAGCTGAGCATGCTTAACTTTGGAGTTCTGTCCGAATGGGCTCCCGGAAAAAAAGGAATTCCTTATTGATATGAGTAGTCTATCATCCCTAATAAGCCAAGCTATCACATACACCCCCACTCAGAGGAACAGACATCCTCGTCAGGCCACAGGAACGTTCCCTCTTGGCACATACGTCTATGCATCCAGTCTGGTACATATGTCATGTCGTGTGTCACGACGGGTCACAAACGTCATGAACAACATGACCGTGCACCTGTCCGCAAACATCCGTATAACCGCGAGGGTCGGCTCTGATACCAACTTGTAACGCTCCGGACACACCCACCGGTGGTCGTTACTCCTGGCGGGATCTAGACTGGCCCCATAGATCAATAATAGTCTTTTCTGCGCACTTTGTCCTCACTCCTGCGCACCCGGGAGCAACTTCCCGGTCGGTCACCCATCCTAAAACTACTCCAAGTTGAGCATACTTAACTTTGGAGTTCTGTCTGAATGGGCTCCCGGAAAAGAAGGAAATCCTTATTGATATGAGTAGTTTATCATCCCTAATAAGCTATGCTATCACAACTCGGCCACCTCGCGCGTCGCCACTCGGTTGGTCACCTCATCACCACTCGGCCGCGCCGCGTGTTGCCACTCGGTTGGTCACCTCATCACCACTCGGCCGCGCCATGCGCCGCCACTTGGTTGGTCACCTCATTACCGCTTGACCGCCCCGTGCGTCACCTCGGTTGGTCACCTCATCACCTCTCGGCCGCCCCGCACGTTGCCTCTCGGTTGGGCACCTCATCACCACTTGGCTGCCCCGTGCGTCGCCACTCGGTTGGTCACCTCATCACCACTCGGCCGCCCCGCGCGTCGCCTCGGTTGGTCACCTCATCACCACTCGGCCGCCCCACGCGTCGCCCAGTTGGTCACCTCATCACCACTCGGCCGCCCTGCGCGTCGCCTCTTGGTTGGTCACCTCATCACCACTCGGTCGCCCCTCGCGTCGCCGCTCGGTTGGTCACCTCATCACAACTTTGCCGCCCCACGCGTCGCCTCTTGGTTGGTCACATTCTCGCCACTCGGCCGTCCCGTCCGTCGCCACTCGGTTGGACACATCTACATCAATCGGCCGCCCCTCGCATTGCCATCGGTTGAACACATCTTCACCACTCGGCCACTCGCGCGCCTTCAGACAGCTAAGTCATTCTACATGCACTGCATTATGTTATTTCCGCGTTCCCGAGTATCCTGTAATGCAAACATCACATTCACTCGGAGGCCACGCCACCGAGTGTACCTCTATGCTCGGCTACTTATTTTCACCCAAGTCCAACTTCCATTTTTTTCACATACATCATTCACGAACACCATGTGTTCTTCATTTCAAGTTTGCATCGGTCCTCCGGGGCTGTAACTCAGTCGAAACACTACACTTCCGTTTTATTTGAGCCAGTACTCCAACAAGTTCAGTCAGATCCTTCACTTCGACAAGTTCGAAGGGATCCTTCACTCTTTCAGACTCCCAGCGGGTGTCTATGGGTGTTATTCACACAAT
The DNA here is from genome assembly GCF_018294505.1 of Triticum aestivum. NCBI lineage: Eukaryota > Viridiplantae > Streptophyta > Magnoliopsida > Poales > Poaceae > Triticum > Triticum aestivum. The sequence goes on along the minus strand of NC_057812.1, from coordinate 278,040,302 downwards.
TTATTTCAGCACATATCAAATTTCCTTGAGAAATTATTACGTTGGCTTGTACTATTTTTCATACACAAGTTACGCGACCACTCGACGGCCCTATGCGCCAACTTCATCGCTACTCAGACTCGGTCACCATACTGGTCTTAGCGCACCACAACACCAACCTTGTCGCTCTGTTGATTTCAAACACATCCGGTCGACCCCTTTATGGGATCCTCTTCATCATATCAATGATATAGACCTCGTCAAGCATGAGACAGATACGTCACTTTTGTAATCAAACTGCACACTTCACTCCTTTGTGAGTTTGCCTCTTTCGAGCACCACTCGGAATCTCCTCCTCACCATTACCCGAGTCTGACTTGATGAATTACAATTTATCCAGTCAAAACTATATTAATCGTGTTCCGACAGGACCACGGTCGAAGCCTATAGTATGCTCGGGGGCTACGCCGCACTCGGGTGCTGCAGCTCATTCAGAATCACACTCCCCTGAGTGGTCGAGTACTTTGACACCAGTCAGATCCTTTACTTCAACGAGTGCACTCAGACCCGCCACTTGGTTAAGTTGCATGATCACCGAGACGCTCTGCGCGCCATCTTCATTCCTACTCAGAATCAGTTGGCACACCGGTCTTCTCGCACCACAACCACGTTACACCGACCTTGTCACTGCATCAGCTTCAAAAGCATCTGACTAACTCCTCCGAGGACCATTTTTGCCGTTCGGTGGCACATGCCTTCGCCTTAGCCTCCCCACGCGTCGCCACTCAGTTGTGCACGTCTTCACTACTCGGCTGCCCCGCGGGTCGCCACTCAGTTGTGCACGTCTTCACTACTCGGCCGCCCTGCGCATCACCACTAGGTTGTGCACGTCGTCACCACTCGGCCACCCCACGCGTCGTCACTCGGTTGTGCACATCTTCACCACTCGTCCGCCCCGCGTGTCACCACTTGGCTGTGCACGTCTTCACCACTCGGCCGCCTGCGCGTAGTCGCTCGGTTATGCACGTCTTCACCACTCGGCCGCCCCCGCGCGTCGCCACTCAGTTGTACACGTCCTCACCCCTCGGCCGCCACACGTGTCACCATCAGTTGGACATGTCTTTACCACTTCGCCCCCAGCACGGGAACGACTAAGTTACTCATATGATCAAACCTCATATCGCACTTTGTAGCAAGCTTACCTCTTTCGAGCATCACTCGGGGGCCGCGCACAGCCATGGGCTATGCCGCCCTCAGGGGTTCCACCCATTTGATCAACCTGTTGATCACGTCAAGAATATTTTTCTGATCATACATGCTCGGTCCGCCGAAGATCTATGAGGGTAGCACCGTCCACTCGGTCGATCGCCCAAATCATTACCCGGAGTCATCTTCAGGACCGCAAAAGGGTGAAAACGACGCTCCTCTATGGATACACTTGGCCCTTATTCTAGGATCCAAGGCGTGAGTTTCACAAACTTGGACCCAGAGATGGCATGTGCTGGTGTTCCCCCCGGATAATGAGGGCCTCACCACTCATGTTTCATGGCACGTCCACATCGGACCACTAGTCTATCTCCTCTGGGAGACATACGAGTGCCACCAAGTTTTTCCTTGCAGTCAACATACCCCGATCAGTCGAGAAGCACGTTACTCTTACAAATATCCCTTTCCTGCAAAAGCTAATAGTCAATGTAAGAAGTACTACTAGGACGATTACTCCCTGGAGTGTCGAGCTTTTTTCTACAGTCGATAGTTTCAAGGCCAAATTCATTCATCGTGCCGAGTGCACAGAGATTCACTTGATTGATCTAGTTCCATGTTGAATTTATTTATAGTGCCAAGTGCACGAAGATCAGTCCGACTGACTCAGCTCTAGGCTGAGCTTATTTACCATGTGAAGCGCTTGAAGATCCATCTGATTGACTCAATTTCAGACCAAGATATTTACCGTGCCGACTGCATGAAGGTTTACCAGGAGACTTAAACCCTCTGCCAGACTCATCTAGTCCGACAGAGGCTCGGCGACTACACCCAGTGGGTGCACTCAGCGTGCCCTCGGTGGAAGAGAACTCGGAAAGAAACATTTTGCCCGATGCAATACCAGCTCCAGACCACTCGACCTCTGAGTCGGAGAAGAACAAGTTCGATCAGTACCAACTAAGAAGATTTTTAGTTCTCTCAGACCCCCGCCGACTGCCCGCAGTCGACGGCGGTCTCGGGGACTACACCCAGTGGGTGCACTTAGCGTGTCCCCACTGGAGTAATCTCCACTCGGTATGACCTGCCGAGTCCGAGTGACGAACAACAACAAGCAAGTTCTAAGGCTCTTGTCGACTACAAAAAAAGTTGCTATAAGGTGAGTTTAACGCTCCTCCATGGACCTGTTTTGAGCCTTCTTCTAGGACTCAAAGCGTGAAACTCATATGTTTGGATCTAGAACCGACTCGTATTGACGTTCCTCCGGGATAAGAATGGCATTTCTCCGAGAGAGCAGTCCATGCGTCAATCTTGTTGTCTAGATTTAATGACACACCCATACTCTGATCACGAGTTAACCTCTTCCGAGAGATGAACGAATGTCACCAAGTTGCTCCTCGAGGGCACTTACCCCAGATCAGTCGGGGAGCGCAATGTCGGAATCCATTGAGATTTTGTTCAAACCTTGGTTGTCTGAAAGCACGATGACGGATACCGAGTATTTTCGTAATCACTCGGGTCAAATTGTGTCTTTCACAAACTCGTTCTGCAAAATCACAATCGATTCAGGGGCTAATGTTGGAGATACACATAACAGGTAGGCCCACAAAGGGTTGAAATATCATAAAGCATGGGGTCCACGCAACATGTGGACCCAGATAAATTTCATACACATATACTATCCACTCGGACAAGCAGCATACTATCCACTCGAATGAAAGTTCACCACTTGACCGTATGACTCACTCGTATATGCGAAGACCAGCAGGCAGCAAAGCAGTCAAAGCATCATTCTCATAGTGAAAGCTTAGTAGTGAATTGGCATTATGGCATTCATGTCCCACTATGTAACATAGGAGGTGAGGGGGTGGCGCACTCTGTATAAGCTACCCCCACCACTAGGCTAAGGGGCCTCTTTTCTTCCACCTCTCTCTCTCCTTTCGTCATTAGTCTCAACACACGGGAATCCGTTCTTCTCTCATTGTAATCTCCGAATACATTTTAAAATAAAACAAAGCCTCTACGGAGCACGGGACGTAGGGTTGTTATCTTCACCGCGAGAGACCCGAACTCGCTAAAACCATCGTGTCATCCATATGCATCTCGATAGATCATGCTCCTTTACCATATCCCTTATTATTATCGAAATAGTGGACATACGTGTTGGCCGGGGCCTTGCGCTTGGCCTCCAGGTAAGGTACAGGTACAGTGGAGGCGCCGATTACCGGTCACGTTTTCACATCTTTCACACAGATCGATCGCCGTCTCCTCGTCAGTCGCCGTTGTCCAGAGCAAAGACGGAGTGCAGGACGGCCTCTCTCTATCTGTGTAGAGCCGCGCCCCGCGCGTCGAGGTCGTTGAACCGGTCGTGGCGTGGTGGGGCTTCTTTTCCCCGCGGTGGCGCGCTGTCCACTTCCACGCCCTTTTTCTGCCTGGAATGATCGGCAATCGCAATTGCTCAACCGCTCGTATGTGCAGGTAGCAGCCGGAGGTGGACGCCAATTTTGATTATACTTGTTGGTGTCACGTTGGGAATATATATGTACATCGTCGTGGTCGTGGTGCAACCCTGCAGGCCGTAGCAGCATAGCATGGGTGGAATGGCAGGGAATACGGTCAGCGTCAACGAGCTCCTGCTGAGAGCCGATCGAAGCAGGCTGGTCAAAACGCGCCATCTCTACCCCGGTCGGTTCCATGGCCGTTCCTCTCCACTTATTTTTGCCACCATCAGTCAGTCAGTCGCCAAACATGCGCAACACTTGGTGGCCCAGTGATTGATCTGGCCCGCCGTCTGGCATCTTGCAATTGGAACCAGGTTGATTCCAAAAAGAAAAGAAAAGAAAACTTCGCTGAGGTTGCCATCGGCCATGGAAAGAGGTTGTTGCTATCGCCAATTTATCGAGAAAATCGCGTCTTCCTTTTCCGACGCCTTGGGTCCTCTACACTAATGAACCAGTTAGGTTAGAACCGCCTAGGATGGAGATCTCAGTGGGACGGTAATTTTAGGCACAACAGAGCACACGCTAGTACCGTGTCAACGTCAAGAGCGACGTCTTAGAGAATTTGACTAAGTGTCTAGAGTAACAAACGCAGTCATAAATAAATCCATATAGTTTACACAAGTAACGCAAGCACACGTCGGTGGCGTAAATACAGGAAGAACAAAACAGTAAAATCCATGAATCCGGGGGAGTGGGAAAGCAACTCTGTCTGCTCTGGTTTACCATCCATCATCACACAAGAGAATGATATATGTTCAGGTTGAAGACAATCATTCAGGCCAGATTAAAAAGGGCTAATAATCATCCATCATCCTATATAATCATCTGTCATTCAGCGGTTTCTCATTGATTGGAACTGCGTACCAGCCTCCATGAACCAGAGGGTGCTGTGCTGCTTCACGCTTTCTTGCTACGTCGCTGTCTGCGCGAGCCTGTGGACTTGGCTAGCTCAAGCAGAAACTAAAGCTTTTCCCCGGCAGCAGGAGGGCCACTGGCGCGCACATCGTCGTTCATCACCAGCTAGCGAAGCAAACAAGGAGCTCAGAAAGAGGCGGCCGCGGCCGGCCGCCCGGCCATCCGGTCGCTGTCCGACAGCTCCTAGACAGCGGCCTCGACCGCGCCCGGCCGGCGCCGAGCTAGCTAGCCCAACGACAACCCGCCCATGAGGCAACCATGCTCTTCCTCTTCACAAAGTACTTATCCAGGGGCAGCAAGAACGCGGCAGCCGGCGACGCCGACAGGAGGCAGAGGCAGAGGCAGAAGCAGAAGCAGCGCGAGATGCCGGCGGCATCGGCGTCGAATGGGGCTGCGGACCGCGAGCACGGGTGCATGCCCGGCTGCGTGCCGGTGCGCGCCAAGCGGACGGCCACGGTTACGACCGTCACGACCACGTCGGCGAGGACGTCGCGGCACAACTTCGTCAGGTCAGCGGCGTCGGGGCTCTTCCCCGGGGCGCCGGTGTTCACCAACCACGAGTCCCTCCCGCCGCTCCCCGAGGCCTACTCGGAGTTCGCCTCCGCGTTCCCGCAGTACGGCGGGCTTGCCGGCTCGGCGGACGCGATCAGGGACGGGGAGTACAGGCACCTCGACCGCCACGTCTGCCTGGACTACAACGGGATGAACCTCTTCTCCCACGCGCAGATGAACTCGTCGCTGCCGTCCACGTCAGCTCCGGCGGAGCCGTCGGCGTGGCAGCCCCCCTTCTTCGACATCGCGTACAGGTCGGCGAGCCTGCGGTCGCAGGTGCAGCAATGCGGGGACGGCACTGCCGCCGCATCCGCGGCGGGGGGCATCAGCGGCGCCGTCACGAGGCGCATCATGGCGTCCCTTAAGATCCCCGAGGACGAGTACACCATGGTGTGCACGGCGAACCGGACCACGGCCTTCCGGCTGCTGGCAGAATCCTACTCCTTCACTCCCGGCGGCGGCAGGAAGAAGCTGCTCTCCGTGTACGACTACGAGAGCGAGGCGGTGGGTGCCATGGCTCAGAGCGCGCGCAGCCGCGGCGCGGAGGTCATGAACGCGAGCTTCGCGTGGCCGAGCATGCGCGTCCACGCCGCGGACCTCCGCAAAAAGCTGCTCCGTGGGCGGCGGCGGCAGCGCGGCCGCGGGCTCTTCGTGTTTCCGCTGGTGTCCCGCATGACCGGCGCGAGGTACCCGTACCTCTGGATGAGCGCCGCGGCGGAGCAGGGGTGGCACGTGGCGCTGGACGCGTGCGCGCTCGGCGCCAAGGACCTCGACACCCTCGGCCTCTCCCTCCTCCGCCCGGACTTCATCGTCTGCAACTTCTTCAAGGTGTTCGGCGAGAACCCCTCGGGCTTCGCCGGGCTGTTCGTCAAGAAGGCCAGCCTCGGCGCGCTCGAGCGCTCCGCGGTCGCGCGCAGCATCGGCATCGTCAACATCGTTCCGGCGCGGCGGTGGTCGCTCCGCGACGACTACTCCACCGACCTGGAGCACTCGCTCACCTTCCCCAAAGTGGCCGACCCGCCGACGGCGGACGATGTCGATACCACCAGCTCATTTTCCGGCCCGCTCAGCGCCACCGCCACCGGTCGCAGGACAGACGAGGCCGAGAACGGCGACACGCCGGAAATTTGCGAGGTCGACCGTAGGCCATCCGAAGCCGAAGAAGACAGTCGGCCATGGCCGCCGCCGGGAGCAGCCGAAGCAGAGGAGGAGCGCATGCTGGAGGTGGAGTGCAGGGGGCTGGACCACGCGGACGCCCTGGGCCTCATCGCCATCGGCAACCGGCTGCGGTGCATCAGCAACTGGCTGGTGGTGGCGATGCAGAAGCTGCGGCACCCGCACCCGGAGCACGGCGGCGGGAAGCAGCTGGTGCGGGTGTACGGGCCGCGCGTCAAGTTCGAGCGGGGGCCCTCGCTGGCGTTCAACGTGTACGACTGGAAGGGGGAGAAGGTGGCGCCGGCGCTGGTGCAGAAGCTTGCCGACCGGCAGGCCATCTCCCTCACCTGCGGCTTCCTGCGCAACATCTGGTTCGCCGATAAGTACGAGGCCGACAGGAGCGCCGTTCTTGAGCAGGCAAGCGACGGCGGCGGCGAGGTGGGGATCCACGTGGTGAATGCGTCGCTGGGGTTCTTGAGCAACTTCGAGGACGCGTACAAGCTGTGGGCGTTCGTGGCCAAGTTCTTGGACGCCGACTTCGTGGAGAAGGAGAGGTGGAGGTACACGGCGCTCAACCAGAAGACCGTCGAAGTGTAGGTCGCCACCGCCATGTTCGTCGCCGGCCGGCCCGGTATGGTTCTGTTCACTGCGTCATTTGCTCACGACGCCATTTTTGTGGGATCAGCTCGACCGGGCCGACAGTGAAAGAGCTACTCTCTTCGTCGGAGAGAGTTGTAGCGCTTCTGCTTCTGTGTGAACTGTTAAAATGTAGACTCTGTTTCGTGGCTGGGTGGGGGGGTTCGTTCTTCTGTACTGCATTTGGAAATACAGGCAACCATTGGTAAGGGAAAGGACAGCTCAGGTGCTTAGAGCAACTCTATCTGCCCGATCACCATAACAACCGTCCATATAACGATTTTAGCCGAAAAGGTTGTTCTAACACTGTCGCCATACACCTCTTGATCGACAGAATTTATGAACGGAGCTTTAAATTGAGCCTGCAGGCCTCCATATTTAGAGGCTGTGAGGCACTGGGTTGGAGGGCGTTTCATTTGCAAATCGCTTGCATGAGAGGGAAGTTTCACCTCCCTCATCAGCCTCTCACGCCAATGGCGTCGAAGGCTAGGCGCCCATGGCACCAATTAATGGTGGTCGTCGCCTGCCAACTTCCCGTGGTCATTCCCGCCACATTTCCTGCCACATTTCCTGTCGCTATAAAAACGGCGACGCTAGGGCTAAATAGCCCATATCCTCGCTGCCTACAACCTCCACTTTTCTCCCCGTCATCATGTCACTTTCCCGCGTGATGTAGGGTGGCACCCTAAACGGCCGATCTTTCACGAAAAAGCGGATTCCAACGAAGAACACAAAGGACACGAGGGGAAACATGAGAGAATCACTCAAACCAACAAAGAACGATCACACATATGTTAGATCCTCGAACACAAAAGAGATACACGATCCAAATCCAACAATGGACGATACATAGGATAACCGGTTCTTCTCCATGAGGAGGTCTTGATGTCTTCCCGTTAGGGGTCTTAAATCCAGGTGGATCTTCTCCGAAGAGGTGACGGTCCCTCGCGAAGGAGTAGATCCGGATGGATAAGCGAAGCTCTATCTCACATATGAGCTAACACAACGCTAACCCTAACTAGGAGGAGGAGGAGGTCTATTTATAGTCTTAGTGCAAATGAGGGCAAAGTGAAGGGGTACATGGGCCTCGGGCTCGGAACTGAGCGCAGACACCTACCGGACGTCCGGTGGGACGGTCGTCCGGACGTCCGATGGCTTCCGGACTTCCGCTGGTTCTGGCTCGGTTGAGGTGGCACCGGATTTCCGGAGATGGCCGGTCGTCCGGTCGCGTCGGACGTCCGCTGTTTCGGCTCGGGTGCGGGGGCGCCGGTCGTCCGGTCCTGGTCGGACGTCCGCTCGCTGTAGCTTGCGTTGGCCGGGGCCTGGACAGGCTGGGGCTTCAGGTGTCGGACGTCCGGTGCTGGCTGGTCGTCCGATGGCTGTAGCTTCAGTGGCAGCTCTTCTTCTTGGCACTTGGTGTCCTCGTCGTCTTGTCCGTTGGATGTAGCTGCACCTTGGCTTTCCTCCAAGTACCTGATTACACATGGTGTTTCCGCTTGAGGTAGCAGTCATGTCTCATGTATAGAAAGTGGTAGTTCGGAGAGGAGCGGGTTCACCTTATCTTCGATAGCCTTTGCTCGAGCTCTTATCATTGGTCCAAGTGGTGTCGTAGCAGACGTAGGTAGGTCCATGGGGATGACCTTGGGATGCTCCACATCATCTCCCCCCCTTGGGAAAGACCCGACCTCGGATCAAAATCTTCATCATCATGGTAGGGCGAGAGATCCTTGACGTTGAAGATGTCGCTCACGTTGTACTTGTCGCGCGGGAGGTCGATCTTGTAAGCGTTGTTGTTGTAGCGTGCTAGCACCTTGAAGGGTCCATCGGCTCATGGTAGAAGTTTGGACTTGCGTTCGTTGGGGAAGCGTTCCTTGCGAAGGTGTAGCCACACGAGATCTCCAATGTTGAATATCATGGGTTGCTTGTTGACGTTGAGCTTGGTCGCGAGTCGTTGTACTTGGCGCTCGGTGGTGTGCCTTATATCTTCATGCATCATCTTGAGATAGTTCACTCGTGCACTCGCGTCCATATTGATGCGCTCTTGTAGTGGTAGAGGAAGAATCACTACTGCAGGATGTTGCTAACGCGACACTACGATCAAAGACCCTTCGACGAAACTGTGTGCGATGCCATAATCGCAAACGGTGGTGTAAAAAACCCATCAAAATAGGTGCAGAACATTTGCGATGGGGGATGCATCAACACGGTTTAGATTTTAGTTACGTGTGCGATGCAGGGCATACGGTTCAGCTCAATTAATTGTTTGTGATGAGGAGGAACAAAAGAAACGGACAGCCAGATGAAGGTGTGTGCGATATACAGCATACGGTTCACTCGGATGAACTGTTTGTGATTAGGCAACACAAAAGAAACGGGCTGCCAGATGAAGATGTGTGTGATATACGGCTTGCGGTTCACTCAGATGAACTGTTTGTGTTGATGCAAGAGAACAGAAACGGTTCAATACAACAAGATGTTTGTGATACGCCGCAAGCAGGTTTGTAATCAGAAATGTGTGCAAATACTGATAATAACAGAAACGGTTTCCTAGTGTGGTCCGTGTTCATCTGATCATCATCTCCTTCTTGTGCCAGCTCGATGTTCCTTCTATGCTAACTTTCCATTAATTGACGGCGTTTTATGAACACGTCACCGTCTTCCACCATTTCCTCACCTGTTTCCCGCCACCCAGCAATATTGCGCATAGGCGGCGCGCGACGCACGGAGGCGACAAGGGCAGCTTGTAGCACATCCACCTTTTCCAAGCATGCCAACCCACCAAAACGCCGCCTCTACCATCAACCTCGTCGACGAGGAAAACGAGCAGGCGCCATGGCCCGTCGAGGCCGAGGCACTCCCCGGTAACGCGATGGACGACGTCGTGATGTGCGTCATCGCCAGGGTTGAGCAGACCTTTGGCGCATGGCACTTGAGCGCCGTGGATCAAGATAGGCATGTCAGTGCCGATAGGCTGCAGCTCGCTGCACATCATGATTAATGGCGCGCCGCAGAGCAAGCTAGGTGCGTCTGCACCGATAGGCTGCGGCTCGCCGCACGGAGAGACCGTTTGAGCGCTGCAGAGCGAGAGGCACGGGGCGCCGCACAGTAAGAGCGGATCCATCGGCGCTTGCCTGCTGTCGACACGGCGTTGCAGCTGGGTACACATCCGATCAGTACCCCATTCCTCGCTAGGAGTGGGCAGAGGCCCTTAGCGCCGTACTTGCACCAGAGGCCGGCCGCGTCGTACTTGCACCGGACGCCCGCCGCGCCGTTCGCATGGGTGCCGATGTTTGCCTTGTCCGCGGCCCGCTGGATGCCAATGCGCTGGTCTGTAGGCTCGACCGCCTCCTTGGCCCAGGTGTCCACCTGGGCGCAGTAGAGGAACATGGCCGTCGCATCCTCGAGCTGGTGATCTCCGATGAAATAGCCAACTTGGAGCTCGAGATTGCGCTCCAGATGTACCGCGAGTGTGTCGACCACTTGGACGAACGCCTACACGAGTTCAGGCAGAGCCAAGAGCTACCGTAGGCAAGGGCTGTTGGTCATGGTCTCATGGACGCGTTTTATTTTGAGAAGTCCTTTCGACGTGGATAGCTATGTGTTCACAACAATCATAGTATTGCTCTGTTTATTGCTCTGTTTCAATGTGTGTACTCTATTTTCCATTCTTATATGTTTTGTTTCAATGTGTGTATATACACTTTCCATTCTGTATATGTGGATGATAAATTAGTATACAAAAACAAATAGAAAATGGAATTCATAATATAAATATATATATATATTAAATGTTCATTAATTCATCACAGAATATATATATATATATAGTATCATCACATATACGTGATCATACTTAACTACTAGGTACAATGCATAAAATTGAAAAGGAACAATACTAAAACTAGTAATCCCTCCTAGGGCCAGTATTCCGGCAGCCCCTCGCCAGCAGCTCCCTTGTGCGCTGTTAGAATAAATCCGAGGCACACCGTCGATCATCCGAGGACCAAGCAATCACTCGAGCACGACACCGAGATTTGTTAACGAGGTTCACCGATATGGCTACATCCTCGAGACCTGACTATGGGCGCTCCTCCCCATGACACCGCTACAATACCGCACCCGGTCGCCCTGGACACCGGCACATGCCGTTGGCTTCCCCTGCGTTCCGGTGCTATTATGTTGGCATGGGTTACATCGTGTGTCTAGCCCCGCTATATATGAGAGGCCTAGGATACAAGTGTCCTACTAGGACACGACTCCATATCCTATCTAAACACAATACAACTACAACTCCAACTGTAACCTACCTTGTACACTATATTCGACACAACTCCAACAAACTCCACCTTGGCGAATATACTCCACCACCCTGGATTTGTCCATGCGTCAAACTTCCATGTACATGTTGGAAATATGCCCTAGAGGCAATAATAAAATGATTATTATATTTCCTTGTTCATGATAATTGTCTATTATTCATGCTATAATTGTATTATACAGAAATCGTAATACATTTGTGAATACATAGACCACAATGTGTCCCTAGTGAGCCTCTAGTTGACTAGCTCGTTGATCAACAAATAGTCATGGTTTCCTGGCTATGGACATGGGGATGTCATTGATAACGGGATCACATCATTAGGAGAATGATGTGATGGACAAGACCCAATCCTAAGCTTAGCTCAAAGATCGTGTAGTTCGTTTGCTGTAGCTTTTCTGAATGTCAAGTATCATTTCCTTAGAACATGAGATTGTGCAACTCCCGGATACCGTAGGATTGCTTTGGGTGTACCAAACGTCACAACGTAACTGGGTGACTATAAAGGTACATTACAGGTGTTTCCGAAAGTGTCTGTTGGGTTGACACGAATCGAGACTGGGATTTGTCACTCCATATGACGGAGAGGTATCTCTGGGCCCACTCGGTAATGCATCATCATAATGAGCTCAATGTGATCAAGTGGTTGATCATGGGATCATGCATTACGGTACGAGTAAAATGACTTGCTGGTAACAAGACTGAACAAGGTATTGGGATACCGACGATCAAGTCTCGGGCAAGTAACGTACCGATTGACAAAGGGAATTGTATACGGGGTTGCTTGAATCCTCGACATCGTGGTTCATCCGATGAGATCATCGAGGAGCATGTGGGAGCCAACATGGGTATCCAGATCCCGTTGTTGGTTATTGGCCGGAGAGCCGTCTCGGTCATGTCTACGTGTCTCCCGAACCCGTAGGGTCTACACACTTAAGGTTCGGTGACGCTAGGGTTGTAGAGATATGAGTATGCAGTAATCCAAAAGTTGTTCGGAGTCCCAGATGAGATCCTGGACATCACGAGGAGTTCCGGAATGGTCCGGAGGTGAAGAATTATATATAGGAAGTGTAGTTTCGGCCATCGGGAAAGATTCGGGGTCACCGGTATTGTACCGGGACCACCGGATGGGTCCCGGGGGTCCACCGGGTGGGGCCACCCATCCCGGAGGGCCCCATGGGATGAAGTGGGGAGGGGAACCAGCCCATAGTGGGCTGGTGCGCCCCCCCTTGGGCCCCTCTGCACCTAGGGTTGGAAACCCTAGGGTGGGGGGCGCCTCCACTTGCCTTGGGGGGCACTCCACCCCCTTGGCCGCCGCCCCCTTGGGAGATCCCATCTCCAGGGCCGGCGCCCCCCCCAAGGGGGCCTATATAAAGGGGGGGAGGGAGTGCAGCCGCACCTGAAGTCTTGGCGCCTCCCTCTCCCCTGCTACACCTCTCCCTCTCGCAGAAGCTCGGCGAAGCCCTGCTGCGATCATTGCTGCATCCACCAGTCGTGCTGCTGGATCTTCATCAACCTCTCCTTCCCCCTTGCTGGATCAAGAAGGAGGAGACGTCATCCGCTCCGTACGTGTGTTGAACGCGGAGGTGCTGTCCGTTCGGCACTTGGTCATCGGTGATTTGGATCACGACGAGTACGACTCCATCATCCCCGTTCTCTTGAACGCTTCCGCTCGCGATCTACAAGGGTATGTAGATGCACTCTCCTCTCGTTGCTAGTTGACTCCATAGATTGATCTTGGTGAAATGTAGGAATTTTTTTTTGTTTTCTGCAACGTTCCCCAACAGTGGCATCATGAGCCAGGTTTATGCATAGTTACTATGCACGAGTAGAACACAAAGTAGTTGTGGGCGTCGATATTGTCAATTTGCTTGCTGTTACTAGTCTTATCTTGATTCGGCGGCATCATGGGATGAAGCGGCCCGGACCAACCTTACACGTACGCTTACGTGAGACCGGTTCCACCGACTGACATGCACTAGTTGCATAAGGTGGCTGGCGGGTGTCTGTCTCTCCCACTTTAGTCGGATCGGATTCGATGAACAGGGTCCTTATGAAGGGTAAATAGAAATTGGCAATTCACGTTTTGCTTTTGGCGTAGGTAAGAAACGTTCTTGCTAGAAACCTATTGCAGCCACGTAAAACTTGCAACAACAATTAGAGGACGTCTAACTTGTTTTTGCAGCAAGTGTCATGTGATGTGATATGGCCAAAGTTGTGATGAATGATGAATGATATATATGTGATGTATGAGATCATGTTCTTGTAATAGGTATCACGACTTGCATGTCGATGAGTATGACAACCAGCAGGAGCCATAGGAGTTGTCTCTATTTGTTGTATGACCTGCGTGACATTGAGAAACGCCATGTAAATTACTTTACTTTATTGCTAAATGTGTTAGCCATAGTAGTAGAAGTAATAGTTGGCGAGCAACTTCATGGAGACACGATGATGGAGATCATGGTGTCATGCCGGTGACAAGATGATCATGGAGCCCCAAGATGGAGATCAAAGGAGCTATATGATATTGGCCATATCATGTCACTAGATTGCATGTGATGTTTATCATGTTTTTGCATCTTGTTTACTTAGAACGACGGTAGTAAATAAGATGATCCCTCATAATAATTTCAAGAAAGTGTTCCCCATAACTTTGCACCGTTGCGACAGTTCATTGTTTCGAAGCACCACATGATGATCGGGTGTGATAGATTCCAACATTCACATACAACGGGTGTAAGACAGATTTACACATGCAAACACTTAGGTTGACTTGACGAGCCTAGCATGTACAGACATGGCCTCGGAACACAGAAGACCGAAAGGTCGAACATGAGTCGTATAGAAGATACAATCAACATGAAGATGTTCACCGATGTTGACTAGTCCGTCTCACGTGATGATCGGACACGGCCTAGTTAACTCGGATCATGTTATACTTAGATGACTAGAGGGATGTCTATCTGAGTGGGAGTTCATTGAATAATTTGATTAGATGAACTTAATTATCATGAACTTAGTCTAAAATCTTTACAATATGTCTTGTAGATCAAATGGCCAACGTTGTCCTCAACTTCAACGCGTTCCTAGAGAAAACCAAGCTGAAAGACGATGGCAGCAACTATACGGACTGGGTCCGGAACCTAAGGATCATCCTCATAGCTGCCAAGAAAGATTATGTCCTAGAAGCACCGCTAGGTGACGCACCCGTCCCACAGAACCAAGACGTTATGAACGCTTGGCAGACACGTGCTGATGATTACTCCCTCGTTCAGTGCGGCATGCTTTACAACTTAGAACCGGGGCTCCAAAAGTGTTTTGAGCGATACGGAGCATATGAGATGTTCGAAGAGCTGAAAATGGTTTTCCAAGCTCATGCCCGAGTCGAGAGATATGAAGTCTCCGACAAGTTCTTCAGCTGTAAGATGGAGGAAAATAGTTATGTCAGTGAGCACATACTCACAATGTCTGGGTTGCATAACCGCTTGACTTAGCTGGGAGTTAATCTCCCGGATGACGTGGTCATTGACAGAATCCTTCAGTCGCTTCCACCGAGCTATAAGAGCTTTGTGATGAACTTCAATATGCAGGGGACGGAAAAGACCATTACTGAAGTATTTGCAATGCTGAAATCAACAGAGGTAGAAGTCAAAAGGAACATCAAGTGTTGATGGTGAATAAAACCACTAAGTTCAAAAAAGGCAAGGGTAATAAAAACTTCAAGAAGGACGGCAAGGGAGTTGTCGCGCTCGGTAAGCAAGCTGCTGGGAAGAAGCCAAAGAATGGACCCAAGCCCGAGACTGAGTGTTTTTATTGCAAGGGAAGTGGTCACTGGAAGCGGAACTGCCCCAAATACTTAGCGGACAAGAAGGCCGGCATCACGAAAGGTATATGTGATATACATGTAATTGATGTGTACCTTACCAGTACTCGTAGTAGCTCCTGGGCATTTGATACCGGTGCGGTTGCTCACATTCGTAACTCAAAGCAGGAGCTGCGGAATAAGCGGAGACTGGCGAAGGACGAGGTGACGATGCGCGTCGGGAATGGTTCCAAGGTCGATGTGATCACCGTCGGCACGCTAACTCTACATTTACCTACGAGACTAGTTTTAAACCTCAATAATTGTTATTTAGTGCTAGCTTTGAGCATGAACATTGTATCAGGATCTCATTTAATTCGAGATGGCTACTCATTTAAATCCGAGAATGATGGTTGTTCTGTTTATATGAGATATGAGAGATATGTTTCATGGTCATGCTCCGATGGTGAATGGTTTATTCTTAATGAATCTCGAGCGTAATGCTACACATATTCATAGTGTGAATACCAAAAGATGTATGGTTGATAATGATAGTCCCACATACTTGTGGCAGTGCCGCCTTGGTCACATTGGTGTCAAACGCATGAAGAAGCTCCATGCAGATGGACTTTTAGAGTCTCTTGATTACGAATCATTTGACACGTGCGAACCATGCCTCATGGGTAAAATGACCAAGACTCCGTTCTCAGGAACAATGGAGCGAGCAACCAACTTATTGGAAATCATACATACTGATGTGTGCGGTCCAATGAGTGTTGAGGCTCGCGGTGGCTATCGTTATGTTCTCACCCTCACTGATGACTTGAGTAGATATGGGTATGTCTACTTAATGAAACACAAGTCTGAGACCTTTGAAAAGTTTAAGGAATTTCAGAGTGAGGTTGAGAATCAACGTGACAGGAAAATCAAGTTCTTGCGATCAGATCGTGGGAGAGAATACTTGAGTCACGAATTTGGCACACACTTAAGAAAATGCGGAATAGTTTCACAATTCACGCCGCCTGGAACACCTCAGCATAATGGTGTGTCCGAACGTCGTAATCGCACTCTATTAGATATGGTGCGATCTATGATGTCTCTTACCGATTTACCGCTATCATTTTGGGGCTATGCTTTAGAGACTGCCGCATTCAGTTTAAATAGGGCTCCGTCGAAATCCGTTGAGACGACACCGTATGAATTATGGTTTGGGAAGAAACCTAAGCTGTTGTTTCTAAAAGTTTGGGGATGCGATGCTTATGTCAAGAAACTTCAACCTGAAAAGCTCGAACCCAAGTTGGAAAAATACGTCTTCATAGGATACCCTAAGGAAACCATTGGGTATACCTTCTACCTCAGATCTGAAGGCAAGATCTTCGTTGCCAAGAATGGATCCTTTCTAGGGAAGGAGTTTCTCTCGAAAGAAGTAAGTGGGAGGAAAGTAGAGCTTGATGAAGTACTGCCTCTTGAAGCAGAGAGTAGCGCAGCTCAGGAAAATGTTCCTGTGGTGCCTACACCTATTAGAGAGGAAGTTAATGATGATGATCAAGATACTTCGGATCAAGCTCCTACTAAACTTCGTAGGTCCACAAGGACACGTTCCGCACCAGAGTGGTACGGCAACCCTGTCTTGGAAATCATGTTGTTAGACAACGGTGAACCTTCGAACTATGAAGAAGCGATGGCGGGCCCAGATTCCGACAAATGGCTGGAAGCCATGAAATCCAAGATAGGATCCATGTATGAAAACGAAGTATGGACTTTGACTGACTTGCCCGTTGATCGGCGAGCCATAGAAAATAAATGGATCTTTAAGAAGAAGACAGACACGGATGGTAATGTGGCCATCTATAAAGCTCGGCTTGTCGCTAAGGGTTATCGACAAGTTCAAGGGGTTGACTACGATGAGACTTTCTCACCCGTAGCGAAGCTGAAGTCTGTCCGAATCATGTTAGCAATTGCCGCATTCTATGATTATGAGATATGGCAAATGGACGTCAAAACGGCATTCCTTAATGGTTTCCTTAAGGAAGAATTGTATATGATGCAGCCGGAAGGTTTTGTCGATCCTAAGAATGCTGACAAGGTGTGCAAGCTCCAACGCTCGATTTATGGGCTGGTGCAAGCATCTCGGAGTTGGAACATTCGCTTTGATGAGATGATCAAAGCGTTTGGGTTTATGCAGACTTATGGAGAAGCCTGCGTTTACAAGAAAGTGAGTGGGAGCTCTGTAGCATTTCTCATATTATATGTAGATGACATACTTTTGATGGGAAATGATATAGAACTTTTGGACAGCATTAAGGCCTACTTGAATAAGAGTTTTTCAATGAAGGACCTTGGAGAAGCTGCTTATATATTAGGCATCAAGATCTATAGAGATAGATCAAGACGCCTCATAGGTCTTTCACAAAGCACATACCTTGATAAGATATTGAAGAAGTTCAATATGGATCAGTCTAAGAAGGGGTTCTTGCCTGTGTTGCAAGGTGTGAAATTGAGCTCAGCTCAATGTCCGACCATGGCAGAAGATATAGAAGAGATGAGTGTCATCCCCTATACCTCAGCCATAGGGTCTATTATGTATGCCATGCTGTGTACCAAACCTGATGTAAACCTTGCTGTAAGTTTGGTAGGAAGGTACCAAAGCAATCCCGGCAAGGAACACTAGACAACGGTCAAGAATACCCTGAAGTACCTGAAAAGGACTAAGGACATGTTTCTCATTTATGGAGGTGACGAAGAGCTCGTCGTAAAGGGTTACGTCGACGCTAGCTTCGACACAGATCTGGATGACTCTAAGTCACAAACCGGATACATGTATATGTTGAATGGTGGAGCAGTAAGCTGGTGCAGCTGCAAGCAGAGCGTCGTGGCGGGATCTACATGTGAAGCGGAGTACATGGCAGCCTCGGAGGCAGCGCATGAAGCAATTTGGGTGAAGGAGTTCATCACCGACCTAGGAGTCATAACCAATGCGTCGGGGCCGATCAAACTCTTCTGTGACAACACTGGAGCTATTGCACTTGCCAAGGAGCCCAGGTTTCACAAGAAGACCAGGCACATCAAGCGTCGCTTCAACTCCATTTGTGAAAATGTTCAAGATGGAGACATAGATATTTGTAAAGTACATACGGATCTGAATGTCGCAGATGCGTTGACTAAACCTCTCCCTAGAGCAAAACATGATCATTACTAGAATTCCATGGGTGTTCGATTCATCACAATGTAACTAGATGATTGACTCTAGTGCAAGTGGGAGACTGTTGGAAATATGCCCTAGAGGCAATAATAAAATGATTATTATATTTCCTTGTTCATGATAATTATCTATTATTCATGCTATAATTGTATTATCCGGAAATTGTAATACATGTGTGAATACATAGACCACAATGTGTCCCTAGTGAGCCTCTAGTTGACTAGCTCGTTGATCAACAGATAGTCATGGTTTCCTGGCTATGGACATGGGGATGTCATTGATAACGGGATCACATCATTAGGAGAATGATGTGATGGACAAGACCCAATCCTAAGCTTAGCTCAAAGATCGTGTAGTTCCTTTGCTGTAGCTTTTCTGAATGTCAAGTATCATTTCCTTAGACCATGAGATTGTGTAACTCCCGGATATCGTAGGATTGCTTTGGGTGTACCAAACATCACAACGTAACTGGGTGACTATAAAGGTACATTACAGGTGTTTCCGAAAGTGTCTGTTGGGTTGGCACGAATCGAGACTGGGATTTGTCACTCCGTATGACGGAGAGGTATCTCTGGGCCCACTCGGTAATGCATCATCATAATGAGCTCAATGTGATCAAGTGGTTGATCACGGGATCATGCATTATGGTACGAGTAAAGTGACTTGCTGGTAACGAGACTGAACAAGGTATTGGGATACCGACGATCGAGTCTCGGGCAAGTAACGTACCGATTGACAAAGGGAATTGTATACGGGGTTGCTTGAATCCTCGACATCGTGGTTCATCCAATGAGATCATCGAGGAGCATGTGGGAGCCAACATGGGTATCCAGATCCCGCTGTTGGTTATTGGCCGGAGAGCCATCTCGGTCGTGTCTACGTGTCTCCCGAACCCGCAGGGTCTACACACTTAAGGTTCGGTGACGCTAGGGTTGTAGAGATATGAGTATGCAGTAATCTGAAAGTTGTTCGGAGTCCCGGATGAGATCCTGGACGTCGCGAGGAGTTCCGGAATGGTCCGGAGGTGAAGAATTATATATAGGAAGTGTACTTTCGGCCATCGGGAAAGATTCGGGGTCACCGGTATTGTACCGGGACCACCGGATGGGTCCCGGGGGTCCACCGGGTGGGGCCACCCATCCCGGAGGGCCCCATGGGCTGAAGTGGGGAGGGGAACCAGCCCATAGTGGGCTGGTGCGCCCCCCCTTGGGCCCCCCTACGCCTAGGGTTGGAAACCCTAGGGTGGGGGGTGCCTCCACTTGCCTTGGGGGGCACTCCACCCCCTTGGCCGCCGCCCCCTTGGGAGATCCCATCTCGAGGGCCGGAGCCCCTCCCCAGGGGGGCTATATAAAGTGGGAGAGGGAGGGCAGCCGCACCTGAAGTCTTGGCGCCTCCCTCTCCCTGCTACACCTCTCCCTCTCACAGAAGCTCGGCGAAGCCCTACTGCGATCATTGCTGCATCCACCACGCCGTCATGCTGCTGGATCTTCATCAACCTCTCCTTCCCCCTTGCTGGATCAAGAAGGAGGAGACGTCATCCGCTTCGTACATGTGCTGAACGCGGAGGTGCCGTCCGTTCGTCACTTGGTCATCGGTGATTTGGATCACGGCGAGTATGACTCCATCATCCCCGTTCTCTTGAACGCTTCCGCTCGCGATCTACAAGGGTATGTAGATGCACTCTCCTCTCATTGCTAGTTGACTCCATGGATTGATCTTGGTGAAACAAAGGAATTTTTTTGTTTTCTACAACGTTCCCCAACAGTACATTGGACTTGAGTTTATCCCATGAGTACCGCTGCTACTCCAAAGACTCCATGTGACTCCGGTGCAACTTGTAGTCCTTTCTTTTCTTGACCATAGTCAACACTCGAGCAAAATTAAGTTCCTTGTTACTCTAGTTTGTGCTTCCAACTTCCAGAGTATCCGTCCAACGTCATCACACACTGATCACTGACCTGCGTGAAAGTGAACAACTCACATATTGGATGCCACACATAAGAGTTACCTGAACTCAACATCACCGCTCCTTTCTTGACCGCCTGTCTGAAACTTGAAGGAATTTCACCATTGCTTGTAGTCACCCCGAGTCAAATTCGCAGTTGTCTCACCACATGTATGACCACCAGAGCCCTGGCCCGTCTCCATGCCCTGTGCATACCGCACGCCTCGCCGTTATTACTGCGTCGAGCCTCCGATGTCCTGGTCGAGCCTCAAGGGTCGCGAACCCACACCACTCAACCCCCACTTTAGAGTACCACCGATTATCACCGACCGATGACGAGTTTCACGCTTCCGTCAGACCACTAGGCTCCAGTCCGAACTGCGTGTCACTCGCTTTTCCCGCTGAATAGGCTTCGACTCTCTGTGCACTTACGCCGTAGCCCCTCAATCCATCTCCACCTTCAACATGACTCCATGGTCGATGATCAGTCCACCCCTGCGCCCCGTCGACTTCAAGCTCACATGTGTACGCCATCTTGAATCAACCCCGCGCCATAGTATTATTGAAGCCACACAAGCCCTCGGGGCCTGCGCCACGTGTTTCCACACCCCAGAAGTCGGTCACCATCAGCATCACGCTCCTATGTCATCGTCGCTGATCCCACCACCGTCTTCTGTACCAACCGACTTGCGTCGATCCGTCAGACTATTCAGGCCAACTGCCCTATGTGTCTAACTTGAGCCAAACTTTCCTAACTGCAACCATCTGCAACTCCTCACAACCATCATCGTCCATCTTAACTGGCTTGACATCCCACAACGCCTTCAAGCATCACTATTGTGCCAACAAATTTTTCATTCTTGTCTGCCATAACCCAAGGTTTCCAGTTCCGTTGAACATCTCCACCTCAAACCTAGTATCCGTTGATGCCATGGTTCTTTGTATGACTGACCCTGTGAAAAATAATTGAGCGGTCTTCCTGTGATCCCCATGTACATGAACAAAATGCGTACTACTAGCGATTCAACTAGCTGGTCTTCACGTGACGTAGCTCCTGTCTTGGCCAACTCCCGATGCTAGCAATTGCTCTCAATCCCTTAGCCTATTCCAACAGACATGTTACACGAAGGAGCTGCCTTGTTGCTGCACATCTCCGGCTCAAACACAAGGACACTTAATCCTCCTAGGACTTGGTCCCTTTTCTTCAAACAAATCTCGTGCAGATCGCTAATGCATCCAGCAAACCAGCCTGGGCCTTCCTCTGCATGTACGTGCCACGCGTGCCTGCAGCTCTCGTGTCCCCCGCGCAGTCCATGCTAGCCGGCCGTACGGGCCGCATCCACATGCTCGTTGCACAGCCTCCACCTGGGCCGCGATGTACACGCTTCCGATCCATCGGCTCCTTTGTGTGGCTGCAACCACCAATGCTCGAGTTGGCCTGCGGCACTTCCAATCCGCTAGCGAGCCGTTTTCGATTGCTTCTTCCAATCTTGTCAAGAACCACACCGCACCGGGTTGCATCTCAACTCAATCCTTCCTCTGAATCAACGATCCACAGCCTCCAATAACCTAGCTCATGATACCACTTGTTCGAATAAATCCGAGGCACACCATCGATCATCCGAGGACCAAGCAATCACACGAGCACGACATCGAGATTTGTTAACGAGGTTCACCAATATGGCTACATCCCCGGGACCTGACTATGGGCGCTCCTCCCCATGACACCGCTACAATACCGCACCCGGTCGCCCTGGACACCGGCACATGCCGCCGGCTTCCCCTGTGTTCCGGTGCTATTATGTTGGCATGGGTTACATCGTGTGTCTAGCCCCGCTATATATGAGAGGCCTAGGATACAAGTGTCCTACTAGGACACGACTCCATATCTTATCTAAACACAATACAACTACAAGTCCAACTGTAACCTACCTTGTACACTATATTTGACACAACTCCAACATGCGCGGCGTCTTCCCAGTGCGGAGGCAGTACTCTGCCTCACAGCACTTGACGTACCAATCTGCCTCTTGCTGGCGGACGCGCGCGGCCGATCTTGCCATTTCATTGGGCGCCCACCGGAGCTCCTCGTCGGTGGCACGCTCGAGCTTATCGGCCCACCTTCACGCAGTGATGAGGCGCCCAACGCCTATGACCTTCCTCACGAAGTACATGTCTTCGTACACATCCTCGGCACGATGACGCGCCCGGCCCCAAAGCTCCATCGTCTCCTTTTTCCAAGCGGCATCACGGGCTTCACAGGCCGCCTGGTACCTGTAAGTGCATCTAGTGCCACCCCTAGTTGGTTTTGGAGTATTGACGACAAACCTAGTTGAGGGACTAATGTGTTTGTAAGAATTGCAGGATAACACAGGTAGAAGTCCCTCATTGATTCGGTTTTCCTACCAGAGATGACCCCTAAAAATGTATTAAGACATTGAAGTCAAAGGTGGTATATGAAGATATTCACATTGAAGACTATGACAAGAGAAGACACCACATGAAGCCTATGGAGCTCGAAGACCTAGATCTTTCGTAGTTCTCTTTCTTTTGTGTTGAGTCATAGGAACCACCGTATTGTTAAGTGGGGTCCAAGAGAACCAGTCAGAATGACTGAAGTGATGCTTAAACAAAACCTATGTCTTCGAGTGAAGACTTTGAGAGCGAATCTTGTCCAGAGTCGGGCAAGTCAGCTTTGCTTGGAGCCCAAGTAAAGTTGTCGTGTGAGCTTGAAATCTGACCGTTGGAACACGTGTCAGTTCCTTAGTGACCCAGGGTCATTTCGGACAAATCAGGTTGGGTTGCCAAGTGGCTATAAATAGCCCATCCCCTACAACCATAAACGGTTGGCTGCTCAGATTCAGAGTATGGCTTTTGTCGTTTGAGAGCAACCCACCTCGAAGCCTTCGAGAGAGAATTCCTTGCGAGGAGAAAGCCCTAACCACCCAGAGCCAAAGAGAATTAGGCATCACTTAAGTCTTCTTGTCTATGTGATCTGAAGACTTATTACACTTGAGGACTGTGCATCCTCCAGCCGGTTAGGCGTCGCGTTCTGAGCATCCAAGAGACATTGTGGATTGCCGGTGAACGAAGTCTGTGAAGGTTTGGGAGTCTACCTTGAAGACTTACCAGAGTGATTGGGCGAGGTCTGTGTGACCTTAGCTCAAGGGGAATACGGTGAGGACTGGGTGTCCTGAGCTACGTGTTCAGGACTGGGTGTCCGGGACTATGTGTCCTAAGGTTTAAATACCTAGCCGCCCTAACCATACGTACAATTTTCACAGCAAATGGAACTGGTCCAACAAATCATTGTCTTCAACGAGTCACTGGTTTCATCTTCCCTTCCCTTTACGTACTGTTACTCCTTGTGAAGTCATTGTATGTTCGCACTATCTTTTGTCTTCACTGAGTGACTGCATGTTCTGTGTGGCTTCACAATATCTTCCTACCTGATCCTTACTACATTGCTGCTATTAGTCATTGTGCTTTCACTCTATTGAATACTTGACTATGGCTTGCCTAGTATAGTCTACCTTCCGCTGCAGGGTATTAGGTTTATTTCAATCGTTTGTCTTCATAACTTCCACGTTTTGAAGACTTTCATAAAAATCGCCTATTCACCCCCCCTCTAGTCGATATAACGCACTTTCAATTGGTATCAAAGCAAGGTGCTCCCTTGTTCTGTGTGATTCGGTTTAACCACCTGGAGTTTTAGCTATGTCGACTGCAGGGATAATTAAAGTCTCCGGTGCGCGCCCCGTCTTCGATGGAACTGAATATCCCTACTGGAAGAATAAGATGTGCGTGCATCTTGAAGCCATTGACGTCGACCTATGGTATGCCGTCAAGAACGGCGTTCCCAAGGCTGGAGAAGGTGTCACCGCTGCTGATGTAAAGAAGTTCATTAAACTGGACTCTACTGCCAAGAATATTATCTGTGGTCATCTGACCAAAGGACAATATGGCCGTTTGAGTGCTTTGGAAACATCTAAGCTGGTCTGGGACTGGCTCTCCAAGGTCAATGAAGAAGTCTCAACCCAGAGAGATCAGAGAATCAGTGTCCTTCGCAACCTCTTCAACCGCTTCAAGCGAAATGACAATGAGAATGTCTAGCTCACATTTGACCGACTCACTGACATTACAAATGAGCTTCAAGCCCTCGGCGCTACTGAGATCACCAAGCATGAAGTCGTTAAGACACTACTGAGATCACTTGATAGTTTGTTTGACACCCTAGCCCTGATGATTCAAGAACGTCCTGATTTCAAGACACTCGAGCCGTCTGACATACTTGAGAGGCTCAACACACATGAGTTTCAGCTTTCTGAGAAAAGAGATATCTACGGTCCAAACTATGGGCGAACTCGTGCCTTGAAGGCAAAAGCTGTCTCCTCATCTGAAGAAGAATCTGACAGCAGTTCTGATGATCCTGAAGACATTGGAAGGGAACTTGCTATGCTTGTCAAGAAGTTACAAAAATTCACCAAGAAGAAAGGCTTCAGAAAGTCTTCCCGATCAAGCTCAAGGAATGATGAAGCTTCTGCTCATGACTACAAGAAGAAAACATGTCACAAGTGCAAGAAACCTGGCCACTTCATCTCTGAGTGTCCACAGTGGGACAATGAGAACAAAAAGAAGAAGAAGAGCAAGGAATATGACTCTGACGACAAGAAGAAGAAGAAATACTCAAAGTCTTCTTCCAAGTCTTCCTCAAAGTCTTCATCACACAAGAAGAGCTCATCTGGCAAGGCACGTGAGTTTGTTGGCAAGGAAATGGATTCAGAGGAGGAGTCCGCTTCTGAGGAGGCGGAGATGGAGTCTGAGGAGGAGTCCAATTCAGGCGTCGCAAGTCTGGCTACATCATACGTTGCCAAGTCCATCTTCAACACTGAAGACAATGACTTCATCACCGACACCGATGCACATGACAAGGACTACTCCGCTTCTACCTACTGCTTCATGGCACGCGGTGCCAAGGTAAACACATGCACTACTCACTATCAAACATCTAGTGATGATGACTCTGATTGTGATTCAAAACCCAGCTACAAAACACTTGCTAAAATTGCAACTGAACAACAGAAAGCTATGGAACATATTCAAAAACTGTTAGACAGAAGCGATGATCTGTTAGGTGCTGAAATGACTCGATCTGAATCCTTAATTGAAGACATAAAAAATCTTCATGTTAAGTATCAGGAACTTGAAAGTCGTCATGAAACTCTCTCAACAACTCATGAGAAGCTTTCCTATGATTATCTTCAAAGGAAGCAAGATCTTGAGAAATTGAGAGCGGCTCATGAAGATCTTCAAAAGGAAAAGGAGTCACTTCGCGCCAAACAGATCAGTTCCGCTCAGGAAGGATTTGAACCACCATGTCTTAAATGCATTGAGCGTGATAATGCTACTTCTGTTGCTGAATGTTCTACTGCTACTGCTGTTGCAATATCTTCAACTGTTGATGTGGTAACTAACCCCTCTGCTAAGGATACCACTGCTATTGTTGATGAGAATGATAGGTTGAAGACATTGCTTGAAACAGGGATGTACAAAAGTCTTAAAGGGCATCAGACACTATGTGATGTCCTCAAAAAGCAGATTCTGAACCGAAACCCGAGGAAAGAGGGTGTTGGGTTCGTAAGGAAAATGAATGCTGATGGCTCTTACTGGAAACCTGAGCAGTACCCCAAAACCACGTGGGTTGCTGCAAAGGAACCTTCAGCAGATCCATCCAATCTATCTGGCTTCACTTGTGCTAACCCCATTATCGTTGATGAATCCCTTGATGCAAACTATAAACTGTTTAAGAATCAGAATGGTGAAGTGTTTGCCAGGTACATTGGTACTAACTGCAGGAATGGACCGCCTATGAAGAAGATCTGGGTTCCGAAAAGGTGTCTGGAGAATGTTCCTGTGAATGTCATCATGACACCTCACGTGAAGAAGACAAACCTCAGACCAAAGGCTTCATACGGTCCAAAGGCTTCATACAGACAGAGGACTCACCTGAGTCGCACTAACGCAAATGTTTTGCAGGGAAACCATACTCAGGCATATGAATATGAGAGCGGTTCATCAAACCGCCATGTTCATAAGACCAAGAACTATTCTGCTTATTCTTATGAGTACTATTGTCCGCCTGCAAGACTGTTTGCTAGGGGCCAAAGTTCTCAGATGCTGCACTTAGACTTATTGCTTATAAGCCACCCTTGAAGATGTGGGTGGCTAAGAAAGCTTAACTCTCTTTTGCAGGGAAAGGTCTCCAGCAGAAAACCAAAATCGTCTGACGCTATTGCTGGGGACCTTAAACATCTTGTAGGGCGCAAGATCAAATGCCCGAATGGTCTTACTATGTACTTCGTTCCTGAATCGCTTGCTACTCTCCCTATTAGTCCTAATCTGGATCTGAGCTTTCATAACCCACTGGTTCGTCAAATGTTTTTGCTTCACAATGTTCTTGGTGAAGCCTATCCCCCTAACTGCACTGTAGGGTACGACACCAGCGTCTTCAGAATTGATTATTGATAGTGGGTGTACAAATCACATGACTGGCAAAAGAAGCCTTCTTATGGACTGAACCTTACGTCCATCCGACAAGAGCCACATCACATTTGCTGACACTGGTAAAAGTAAGGTATTGGGTCTATGTAGAGTTGCAATCTCAAGGGATCAACACATGGATAAAGTCATGCTTGTTGAATCCCTTGGCTTCAACTTAATGTCTGTCTCAATGCTTTGCGATTTAAACATGATCGTAATATTTGGAAAATATCGTTGCCTTGTTCTAATGGAATCTGACAAGTCTCTAGTATTTGAAGGGTATCGAAAAGATGATTTGTACGTGGTAGATTTCTCAGCAGGACCACAGCTTGTTGTATGTCTTCTAGCAAAAGCTTCAGAATGCTGGCTCTGGCATCGGAGGCTTGGGCATGCTGGCATGAGGAACCTCCACACCCTGGCAAAGAAGAAGCATGTCATAGTCATCGAGGGCATCAAGTTCAAGAAAGATCACTTATGCGGTGCCTGTGAGGCAGGAAAGATGACGAGGGCCAAACATCCCTCGAAGACAATCATGACCACTACTCGACCCTTCGAACTGCTTCACATGGATCTTTTCGGTCCCACTTATTACTCAACTCTTACTACTACTGCTTGTCTCTATGGCTTTGTCATTGTTGATGATTATTCTAGATATACTTGGGTGCACATAATCCTTTACAAGACTGAAGTGCAGGATGTCTTCAGACGCTTCGCCAATCGAGCAATGAACAACAATGGCGCCAAGATAAAGCATATCAGAAGTGACAATGGCACTGAATTCAAGAACACTGGCCTTGATACATATCTTGATACCTTAGGCATCACACATGAATTCTCAGCCCCGTACACGCCACAATAGAATGGGGTCGTCGAACGCAAGAACAGAACACTCATTGAGATGGCCAGAACGATGCTAGATGAATACAAGACTCCAAGAAAATTCTGGCCTGAAGCCATTGATACTGCATGCCATACAATCAATCGTGTTTATCTTCACAAGCTTCTGAACAAGACATCTTATGAGCTCCTTACTGGCAAGAAGCCAAATGTCAGTTACTTCAGAGTATTTGGCGCCAGGTGCTGGATCAAGGACCCACATCACACCTCAAAGTTTGCACCAATAGCACATGAGGGTTTTATGCTTGGATATGGAAAGGACTCGCACTCCTACAGAGTCTTCAATCTCTTTCATTACAAAGTGATTGAAACAGTGGATGTGTGGTTCGATGAGACCAACGGTTCACAAAGAGAGCAACTGCCAAATGTGCTAGATGAAGTTCCATCCAGTGAATCAATCAAGCTAATGGGAAATGGAGAAATTATACCTTCTGAAGCTCATCCTGAAGAAGAACTTATCATCTCAGCACCTGATCAACATGAAGACAATTCCTTCTAACAACGACAATGATCAGCAAGAGCAAAATCTTCGCCCTGTACATCCTCGCGTTGCCAATGAAGTGCAGATTGAAAGAATAATTGATAGCATCAATGCACCCGGTCCACTCACTCGTTCAAGGGCAACTCAGCTGACAAATTTCTGTGGGCACTTCGCATTTGTCTCAATAACAGAACCCAAGAAAGTTGAAGAAGCCTTCACGGAACCTGAATGGATTCAAGCTATGCAAGAAGAGCTTCAACAGTTTGAGCTGAATAATGTATGGGAACTGGTTAAGCGTCCTGATCCACGGAAGCACAATATAATAGGCACCAAATGGATATACCGCAACAAGCAAGATGAGCATGGTCAAGTGGTAAGAAACAAAGCTCGTCTCGTTGCTCAAGGATATACTCAAGTGGAAGGCATTGACTTCGATGAAACATTTGCTCCTGTGGCTAGACTTGAAGCCATACGCATACTGCTGGCCTATGCAAATCATCACAACATACTTCTATATCAAATGGATGTGAAGAGTGCTTTTCTCAATGGCAAGATTGAAGAAGAAGTGTATGTTGCACAACCGCCTGGCTTTGAAGATCCAAAACATCCTAACATGGTATACAAGCTCAACAAGGCACTGTATGGCCTCAAACAAGCCCCTCGGGCCTGGTATGACACACTCAAATACTTCCTGAAGAGCAAAGGCTTCATACCTGGTTCTGTCGACCCCACTCTCTTCACGAAGACATATGATGGTGAACTTTTTGTGTGCCAAATATATGTGGATGACATTATCTTCGGCTTCACCAATCAGAAGTACAGTGAAGAGTTTGGATATATGATGCAAGAGCAATATCAAATGTCTATGATGGGAGAGCTGAAGTTCTTTCTTGGTCTTCAAATATGATAACAACGCAACGACATCTTCATATCTCAAGAGAAGTATCTCAAAGATTGCCTGAAGAAGTTCGGTATGCAAGACTGCAAAGGCTTCACGATGCCAATGCCAGCCAAGCATCATCTGGGTCCCGACGACAATGGTAAAGAGTTCGATCAAAAGGTATACCGCTCCATGATTGGTTCTTTACTTTATCTATGTGCATCTAGGCCAGATATTATGCTTAGTGTTTGCATGTGTGCTCGATTTCAAGCGGCACCAAAGGAGTCGCATCACTTAGCTGTGAAGCGAATTCTTCGATATTTGGCTCACACCCCAACTCTAGGATTATGGTATCCAAAGGGCTCAGAGTTTGATCTGGTTGGATTCTCGGATGCTGATTATGCTGGTGACAAAGTTGATCGCAAGTCTACATCA
Source organism: Triticum aestivum (assembly GCF_018294505.1). Classification (NCBI taxonomy): domain Eukaryota; kingdom Viridiplantae; phylum Streptophyta; class Magnoliopsida; order Poales; family Poaceae; genus Triticum; species Triticum aestivum. The sequence goes on along the minus strand of NC_057812.1, from coordinate 278,010,861 downwards.
GGCACATGTCACTTTCTGGGACGATCACTTGTATGTTGGTCTTCAAAGAAGCAGAACTGTGTATCTCTCTCCACTGCTGAATCTGAATAGATTGCTGCTGGATCTTGCTGCGCTTAGCTTCTGTGGATGAAGCAAACACTCAAGGACTATGGCATTCATCTGAAGCAAGTGTCACTCTACTACGACAACGAAAGCGCCATCAAGATTGCCAACAAACCAGTTCAGCACTCGAAGACAAAGCACATTGAAATTCGTCATCACTTTCTCAGAGATCATGTTGTGAAGGAAGATATTGATATCATACACGTCAACACTGAAGAGCAATTGGCAGATAACTTCACCAAGCCCTTGGATGAGAAGAGATTTTGCAAGTTACGGTGTGAGCTAAATATCCTGGAATCCTCAAATGTCTTGTGATCAAGCACACATCCTAACCCTTATGCATATTGACGACTTGGATGTGCAACACACGAAGTAAAGTATATCTTCAATCAATGAAGACATACATTCTAAGTGTGAATACATTAATGTGGAATTTGGCTTCGGAGCGCCACGATAATTGTGCGACGTGTCTGGGTCTAATACTTCCTATACGGTGGGTAACGCCACCACCAAATGTTCTGTTTGAAGTGTTTCACTCATGGCGTTACATTTGCTATGTATTCACATTTGGTTTGGCTTCAATCTCAACATATCTTCATGATTATCTTCACTATGTTGATTATATAGATATATATATACTAGTGTTCTATCCTCTACAGCATTCACTTATAGCTATGTCTTCTTGTTGAATCTTTTGAACTAAGTGAATGTGATCGGACCCTGACCTCTCTATGCTTTCTTATCTCAAATTCTATCTCTCCAAATCATATGCATTCTATTGAAACTGTCGAATGTCTTCTCTACGTCCTTGTCAGCAGAAGATATAGAGACAACCATTAAGTCCATTTTCAATGCTCATTCCTCCACATGAAACCCGGAGAAGTAGGAACGACCACCCGACAATCCAGGTGTGCGTGGGACGTGGAACAAACCCCGAAATTCTGCATAATGGCCACGTGTTCCTCAGATGCGAATCGCCAGGGGCACCTGTGTAATAACGCAGTGCCGCCCCTGTACCTATAAATACACTCACAGCGGTCATTATCTCTTCTTCCACTCTCGCACGAACCCTAGCGCCACCGCTAGCCCTCGACGACGCCGGCGACGAAGCGCTTCGCTGCCGCAACCTCTTCGACGCCGTCTTCACGCCGACCGCGGACATCGTCCTCTCTGCCGTCGCCGTAGGTGTCCTCCGTCGCCAAGTTAGGGCACGGAAGATCGAACTGCTCGGCCTCATCTTCCACTCTGTCTAGCAGTTCTTAGTGTGGTAAATAAAACTTCCTTTTTACGGCACCGTTGATCCTATGGCTTTGTCACTTTCTACCACAAGCAGTTTCTATTCACACAAGTTAGATCTCTCTCATACTGCATCTCATAACATGCCTAGTATATTCACTTATGCTTCACAAAGTAGTTAGATTCCTCACTTGTACTGATCTCTGGATTCGTACAAATCTGGAACCAACTCCTTATCTATGAGTGAATGTCTTCGCACGATGAGGTCAATGTCTTCTAAACTGTTTTATATTCAAAATCTTCTGAGAATGCATATGACCTCTTCCCCTTCCCTCGCACCTTAATGCACAGGTACATGTCCGTGGGAGAATCCCTTGGTTCTCATAGTCTGCATTCATTTGCAGAATTCTTACAGCATCACATAAATTCTCCCGAAGCCAGTTCCTGTTTGTCCAGCAAGCAAAAACCTTTGAAGCCTTTGAACGTGTTGAAGCCTTTCAGTTTAAAGTTCATGGCTTCAAAGAAATCAGCAAGGAAGGGTGGCAGAAAGCATCATGGAGAAACATCTAGAGATCTGCCAGATGACCTCTCAGAACTGTACAAGACAGATCCTGAAGAGGATTACAATCAGCGCAAGACCCGAATCCAATGGATTCGAAGATATTGGGCAGAACAATGGTTCAAATACCGATTTGTAACCCAGGAATATGCTGAGAAAAATGCCATCAAGAGACTGTGGGGAGACATCCTATACAAGAATCTTCAACCCAGGTCCAGAGATGAAGCCATTGAACAAGGCTTCTATCCCTGCATGGTCTGTGGGCCACAACCTGTTGATGCACACCCATCGTCACTGCTATGGTGTCGTGATGACAATCTGTTTAAGCGCAACTTCCAATTTTCCCCGAACTCAGCAAAGCAGAACAAGAAGACTTTGGGGTTAGATTTCAACCCTGGTCCCTCAGCTCCAAGGGCTGATGGCACACGAGATGCAGAACCCAATGTCATCGGTCCTTTCTACAACCTTGAAGGCCTCATCACCCATATCTTGGTTCAAGGGACTGCAGTGAATGAGCCTACAGCTGACGCTGAATCAGATGAAGCGCCTGCAGCGCCGAAGCCAAAGAAGTTGAAGAAGCCTAAAGCTTCAAAGCCTGCCCCTTCACCAAAAATCTCACGAGCGAAGCCACTGGCAACTGCACCTCCTAAAGACAGTGTGCAGTCCGAAGATTTATCACGCATCTCCAAGCCCCAGAAGGTCAAGATGCCTCTGCCACACACCGGCCAAGAGCTGACAGCTGCTGCCATTCTGCGCAATGATGCCATTGATCTGTCAAGTGATGAAGATCTTGCAGATGACGCTCTTGAGCAACTCATCAAGAGCAAAGAAGAAGCAGAAATCTTCAATGATCTGCCTCTCTTTGATGTAACAATCATCCACAACTTCATTGATGAGTGGTTTGACACGCCAAACATCAGCTTCGAAGATCTGCAACTACCCATTGGCCTCAGTGTCGCCTTCCAAGGCGCCATTGCTTCAGAGCTAGCTATCGCCCAGCGCATTGTTGAACTGAAGCAAAAGATTGACTATGAAAAGGCTCAGTTCAAGAAGCATATGGCCAAGCTCAGCGTGCAAGAGGTGAAGAACTTCAAGATTATGCTGCAGGAGCTCAAGGAAGCCTTTCTCAAGAAACGTGCAGAAGCTCAGGGTTCGCGTGAGCGCATGAAGGTTCTGGCTGACAGATGTGTGCAAGCCTACAATGAGGCTGAGAGGCGCAAGGCCCTTGGGCGTCCTGGCATCGACCCCAGGATGGCCGCAAAGAAGATGAAGAAGCCCGCTACGGCTGAACCTGACGCACCAAGGCAGGAAGCAGATCCCATTGTCTTCCCAACTAGAATGACTGGCTCAAAGCCAAAAGGCCGGTCAACCGCTTCAGAGCTCAAGAAGACGAGGACTGCTGAGGCTGAAGCCAGGAAAAGGAAACATCCTGAAGCCTCTCCTATTGCCCCCTCCAAGAAGAAGAGGAAGACCAAGAAAGATCGGGCTGCTCCCACAGAGCCTTCGATTGTTGAACCCATTTCTATGGTTCGTCCTGATGCTGAACACCAACTGACAATCCATGAGCCTGCTTTCACAGAGGCTCATGAAGCTGAAGACTTTCCAGCAGCTGATCCCATCGCTGCTGAAGACATTGGTCACCATGACCATGTAGAAGATGGTGCAGTCCTTCCTCAGCTCGAGAACAGCGAACTCATCAGCATTGGTCGTCCTTTGACGCCAATCGCTCAGGATGCTTCATGGGCTGATCGCCCAAGAGGAAGATGACTTTGAGGCCCAGCCAACTCCAACTCCACAAGTGTCGCCAGCATTACGCAAGCTTCGCAAAGGACCAAGGCCTCCAGTCTCTGAGTCGGAAGCTAAAGCTGCTGAAGACATTCTGGCTGCATTAGCCGATGAAGAAGAAGTACCACAAGCTGCTACTCCCCTGTCCCACCAAGAAGCAGTTCTCGAGGAGAACGTGATTGAAAATCTTACGGCTGCCACCACCAACACCACTGAAGCCACTGACGCTGTCATGGCTGAAGCTAATGTGGAGCCCTCACCAACAAAAGCACCAGAAGTCAGTGAAGCCACTGATCCCGCCACTTCTGTTCCTGAGTCTGCTGCCGATCCCTAGTTCGACTATCATGTTGAACACAGGCCTCAGGTACAGAAGCCAATCCCAAGATTGCCCAGGTTCCCAGGTCTTGCATCAGCACCTGGATCCTTCAATATCAATGGCTTCAGAGCAGACAACACATTCTTCAATAGCTCCAGGAACCCCTACTCAAGGGAAAGGATATCATCTGATAGGTGCTAGAGCTATCTGCAGCGAAGCTATTACTCCTGCATTCTATACAATCAAGGTCGCATCTTCCCCCACAAGCGCCTTGACATTGAAGTAATAGCTGGTCTGCCCTGTCTGGAAGAAGCTCTGGATTGCTTCAAAGAGGTTGGACTGCTGCCGTTCGTAACTGACCAAGAGCATTGGAATGAAGAGTTGCTGCTCCAATTCTATGCCACACTTCACATCCGCGGGTATAGCAGAGATCCGAAGACTTGGGTCCTGGAGTGGATGACAGGAAACGTTCATCACGAAGCCAAAGCCTTTGACATCATTGAGCTCACTGGTTTGCCCACTCCTGGCGATCTCTACGAGCATGGCTGTCAGCTTCATAGTCAAGCTATTGAGAGCATCTTTTAGAAGACTGAACCTGATATGAGTCAGATGCTCAGTATGATGAAGCCATTGCCCCAAGATGCTGCTTATCCCACGGAGTTCTTCGTTGAAGACCTTGAGTATCTGCCAAGGACTATTTCTCACATCATAAGGCGAACTCTCTGGCTCATCAAAGGGCACTCTCCACATGCCAAGCTTGAAGGTGCAATGAAGACTTTGGTCTTTTATATTCTTCATGGAAAATGCTTCAATGCACAGGACTTCTTCATTTGCCAACTTGCTGCATCAGGCTCTGATCTGTTTGGCTTGAAGTTCTACGCCCCATGGGTAATGCGGCTGATCAAACTTCACTCCGCTATCTCATATCAGCCATCTACTCGCAATCATCGGATTTTTCTACCTGATGTGGATATGTCTATTGAAGCTATCTATCCTGATCCTGCCAAGGAACCTCTAAGTCTTTAGAATGCAGAGCATCAGAGTTTTTCTCAGAACATTGAAGGAGTTGAAGCAGTCACTCGTGTGTATCCTTTGGCTGGCACTACACGTGCACCACATCTTGCTCTCACTGAAGCCACTGATAGTACAACTGCTCCACGACCCAAGAAGCGCACTCGTGTTCTCAACGACCGAGAGCTTCTTGTGGCTCTTCATCAGAAACAAGATAGGCATCATGACTGGCTGAAGCGTCAGATGCAAAGCCTCTTGGTGGATGTTAATCGCATTAGCAATCTTGCCACCAAGAATGATTTTGTTGCCCATGAAACCTCTCGCCGCACATGGAAAGGGCTAACACTGATGTGTTCTGAAGATGATCTTCAAGAGGATGGCTTCACTGAGCGTTTCAAGTTTGACTCCACACCTCCTCGAAGGGCAGTGCTGCGACGAACTCCATCCCTTGAAGACTCTGAGTTCTCTTCCTCTGCTGCAACTGTGACTTCTAGAGTTATCGAGGATGAAGACGATGCTACTTCACCGCCACCTCCTTCAGCACGTTTCGACTCTGCTCCAAGCTCGTCAGCACCGCCAAACACCACCAACGACCCTGCCACTTCACCTACTCCTCATGGGAACGAGTAGATGCTCTATGTCTTCAAACCTTTTTGGTCCTTACTGACAAAAGGGGGAGAAGCATATGAGGTTGATAGTCTTCAAGCGGGTCCATATGGGCGGGTGCTTTATATTTTGCTTCGTGCTTACAACTCTCGTTTTGCTACATTCGGTTCTTTGAGTTGTAACACTTAAACTCGATGGTCGTCTGCTACTTATCTGCCACCTTGTTTTGCGATGATAAATTCCGCATGTGCGACGATAAATTTCGCACTTAGATCATTCTGCAGACGTCCATTTTCCATTATGCATGTCATTATCTTCATATACTTTCACATGCATAGTGGATTGTCATCATAAGTTGAAGTGGATCTCCACAAGTACAACCTGCCATGTGCATTTGCATTCCAAAAGCAAATTACTTATATGCACATCTTCAGGGGGAGCCCTTGCAACTTATGAAGACAATTCCTTATCCTTTACAATTTCACAGATTATATTCCCCGTTGAAAACTTCAACTAGTTTGTCATCAATCACCAAAAAGGGGGAGATTGTAAGTGCATCTAGTGCCACCCCTAGTTGGTTTTCGAGTATTGACGACAAACCTAGTTGAGGGACTAATGTGTTTGTGAGAATTGCAGGATAACACAGGTAGAAGTCCCTCATTGATTCTGTTTTCCTACCAGAGATGACCCCTAAAAATGTATTAAGACATTGAAGTCAAAGGTGGTATATGAAGATATTCACATTGAAGACTATGACAAGAGAAGACACCACATGAAGCCTATGGAGCTCAAAGACTTAGATCTTTCGTAGTTCTCTTTCTTTTGTGTTGAGTCATAGGAACCACCGTACTGTTAAGTGGGGTCCAAGAGAACCAGTCAGAATGACTGAAGTGATGCTTAAACAAAACCTATGTCTTCGAGTGAAGACTTTGAGAGCGAATCTTGTCCAGAGTCGGGCAAGTCAGCTTTGCTTGGAGCCCAAGTAAAGTTGTCGTGTGAGTTTGAAATCTGACCGTTGGAACACGTGTCAGTTCCTTAGTGACCCAGGGTCATTTCAGACAAATCAGGTCGGGTTGCCAAGTGGCTATAAATAGCCCATCCCCTACAACCATAAACGGTTGGCTGCTCAGATTCAGAGTACGGCTTTTGTCGTTTGAGAGCAACCCACCTCGAAGCCTTCGAGAGAGAATTGCTTGCGAGGAGAAAGCCCTAACCACCCAGAGCCAAAGAGAATTAGGCATCACTTACGTCTTCTTGTCTGTGTGATCTGAAGACTTATTACACTTGAGGACTGTGCATCCTCCAGCCGGTTAGGCGTCGCGTTCTGAGCATCCAAGAGACATTGTGGATTGCCGGTGAACGAAGTCTGTGAAGGTTTTGGAGTCTACCTTGAAGACTTACCAGAGTGATTGGGCGAGGTCTGTGTGACCTTAGCTCAAGGGGAATACGGTGAGGACTGGGTGTCCTGAGCTGCGTGTTCAGGACTGGGTGTCCGGGACTGTGTGTCCTAAGGTTTAAATACCTAGCCGCCCTAACCAGACGTACAGTTGTCACAGCAACTGGAACTGGTCCAACAAATCATTGTCCTCAACGAGTCACTGGTTTCATCTTCCCTTCCCTTTACTTATTGTTACTCCCTGTGAAGTCATTGTATGTTCACACTATCTTTTGTCTTCACTGAGTGACTGCATGTTCTGTGTGGCTTCACAATATCTTCCTACCTGATCCTTACTACATTGCTGCTATTAGTCATTGTGCTTTCACTCTATTGAATACTTAACAATGGCTTGCCTAGTGTAGTCTACCTTCCGTTGCAGGGTATTAGGTTTATTTCTATCGTTTGTCTTCATAACTTCCACGGTTTGAAGACTTTCATAAAAATCGCCTATTCACCCCCCCTCTAGTCGATATAACGCACTTTCAATTGGTATCAGAGCAAGGTGCTCCCTTGTTCTGTGTGATTCGGTTTAACCACCTGGAGTTTTAGCTATGTCGATTGCAGGGATAATTAAAGTCTCCGGTGCGTGCCCCGTCTTCGATGGAACTGAATATCCCTACTGGAAGAATAAGATGCGCATGCATCTTGAAGCCATTGACGTCGACCTATGGTATGTCGTCAAGAACGGCGTTCCCAAGGCTGGAGAAGGTGTCACCGCTGCTGATGTCAAGAAGTTCGTTCAACTGGACTCTACTGCCAAGAATATCATCTGTGGTCATCTGACCAAAGGACAGTATGGCCGTTTGAGTGCTTTGGAAACATCTAAGCTGGTCTGGGACTGGCTCTCCAAGGTCAATGAAGGCGTCTCAACCCAGAGAGATCAGAGAATCAGTGTCCTTCGCAACCTCTTCAACCGCTTCAAGCGAAATGACAATGAGAATGTCCATCTCACATTTGACCGACTCACTGACATTACAAATGAGCTTCAAGCCCTCAGCACTACTGAGATCACCAAGCATGAAGTCGTCAAGACACTACTGAGGTCACTTGACAGTTTGTTTGACACCCTAGCCCTGATGATTCAAGAACGTCCTGATTTCAAGACACTCGAGCCGTCTGACATACTTGAGAGGCTCAACACACATGAGTTTCAGCTTTCTGAGAAAAGATATATCTACGGTCCAAACTATGGGCGAACTCGTGCCTTGAAGGCAAAAGTTGTCTCCTCATCTGAAGAAGAATCTGATAGCAGTTCTGATGATCCTGAAGACATTGGAAGGGAACTTGCTATGCTTGTCAAGAAGTTCCAAAAATTCACCAAGAAGAAAGGCTTCAAAAAGTCTTCCCGATCAAGCTCAAGGAATGATGAAGCTTCTGCTCATGACTACAAGAAGAAAACATGTCACAAGTGCAAGAAACCTGGCCACTTCATCTCTGAGTGTCCACAGTGGGACAATGAGAACAAAAAGAAGAAGAAGAGCAAGGAATATGACTCTGACGACAAGAAGAAGAAGAAATACTCAAAGTCTTCTTCCAAGTCTTCCTCAAAGTCTTCATCACACAAGAAGAGCTCATTTGGCAAGGCACATGCGTTTGTTGGCAAGGAAATGGATTCAGAGGAGGAGTCCGCTTCTGAGGAGGCGGAGGTGGAGTCTGAGGAGGAGTACGATTCAGGCGTCGCAAGTCTGGCTACATCATACGTTGCCAAGTCCATCTTCAATACTGAAGACAATGACTTCATCACCAACACCGATGCACATGACAAGGACTACTCCGCTTCTACCTACTGCTTCATGGCACGCGGTGCCAAGGTAAACACACGCACTACTCACTATCAAACATCTAGTGACGATGACTCTGATTGTGATTCAAAACCCAGCTACAAAACACTTGCTAAAATTGCAACTGAACAATAGAAAGCTATGGAACATATTCAAAAACTGTTAGACAGAAATGATGATCTATTAGGTGCTAAAATGACTCGATCTAAATCCTTAATTGAAGACATAAAAAATCTTCACGTTAAGTATCAGGAACTTGAAAGTCGTCATGAAACTCTCTCAACAACTCATGAAAAGCTTTCCTATGATTATCTTCAAAGGAAGCAAGATCTTGAGAAATTGAGAGCGGCTCATGAAGATCTTCAAAAGGAAAACGAGTCACTTCGCGCCAAACAGATCAGTTCCGCTCAGGAAGGATTTGAACCACCATGTCTTAAATGCATTGAGCGTGATAATGCTACTTCTGTTGCTGAATGTTCTACTGCTACTGCTATTGCAATATCTTCAACTTTTGATGTAGTAACTAACCCCTCTGCTGAGGATACCACTGCTGTTGCTGATGAGAATGCTAGGTTGAAGACATTGCTTGAAACAGGGATGTACAAAAGTCTTAAAGGGCATCAGACACTATGTGATGTCCTCAAAAAGCAGATTCTGAACCGAAACCCGAGGAAAGAGGGTGTTGGGTTCGTAAGGAAAATGAATGCTGATGGCTCTTACTGGAAACCTGAGCAGTACCCCAAAACCACGTGGGTTGCTGCAAAGGAACCTTCAGCAGATCCATCCAATCTATCTGGCTTCACTTGTGCTAACCCCATTATCATTGATGAATCCCTTGATGCAAACTATAAACTGTTTAAGAATCAGAATGGTGAAGTGTTTGCCAGGTACATTGATACTAACTGCAGGAATGGACCGCCTATGAAGAAGATCTGGGTTCCGAAAAGGTGTCTGGAGAATCTTCCTGTGAATGTCATCATGACACCTCACGTGAAGAAGACAAACCTCAGACCAAAGGCTTCATACGGTCCAAAGGCTTCATACAGACAGAGGACTCACCTGAGTCGCACTAACGCAAATGTTTTGCAGGGAAACCATACTCAGGCATATGAATATGAGAGCGGTTCATCAAACCGCCATGTTCATAAGACCAAGAACTATTCTGCTTATTCTTATGAGTACTATTGTCCGCCTGCAAGACTGTTTGCTAGGGGCCAAAGTTCTCAGATGCTGCACTTAGACTTATTGCTTCTAAGCCACCCTTGAAGATGTGGGTGGCTAAGAAATCTTAACTCTCTTTTGCAGGGAAAGGTCTCCAACAGAAAGCCTTTGAGAGAGAATTCCTTGCGAGAATAAATCCCTAACCACCCAGAGCCAAAGAGAATTAGGCATCACTTAAGTCTTCTTGTCTGTGTGATCTGAAGACTTATTACACTTGAGGACTGTGCATCCTCCAGCCGGTTAGGCGTCGCGTTCTGAGCATCCAAGAGACATTGTGGATTGCCGGTGAACGAAGTCTGTGAAGGTTTGGGAGTCTACCTTGAAGACTTACTAGAGTGATTGGGCGAGGTCTATGTGACCTTAGCTCAAGGGGAATACAGTGAGGACTGGGTGTCCTGAGTTGCGTGTTCAGGACTGGGTGTCCGGGACTGTGTGTCCTAAAGTTTAAATACCTAGCCGCCCTAACCATACGTATAGTTGTCACAGCAACTGGAACTGGTCCAACAAATCATTGTCTTCAACGAGTCACTGCTTTCATCTTCCCTTCCCTTTACTTATTGTTACTCCTTGTGAAGTCAATGTATGTTCGCACTATCTTTTGTCTTCACTGAGTGACTGCATGTTCTGTGTGGCTTCACAATATCTTCCTACCTGATCCTTACTACATTGCTGCTATTAGTCATTGTGCTTTCACTCTATTGAATACTTGACTATGGCTTGCCTAGTGTAGTCTACCTTCCGCTACAGGGTATTAGGTTTATTTCTATCGTTTGTCTTCATAACTTCCACGTTTTGAAGACTTTCATAAAAATCGCCTATTCACCCCCCCTCTAGTCGATATAACGCACTTTCAGTACCTGGCTTCCTCCTCCGTCATCTCCTTCTTGAACGCCACTTGTCTGGCTTTCTCAGCCGGCGGTAGCGACTTCCACAGACAAAGATTGTACTGGCCCCAAAACCAATCCAAAGTTGGGGGGTCCGGCACAACCTCGTCAGGCGGCGCGTAGGGGTCCTCGTTGCTGCTAATGGAGTGAGCGTCGATTTGAGAGAGAGAGAGAGGGAGAGAGAGGGGGGGGTGGGAGAGCGAGGGGAGAATGTAGATGAGAATGCAGGCGGTACGACGTGAGCAAGGTAGTATTTATTGGCGGCCGGGATATAGATCGATGGGGACAGTACACACGCCGATCGCTGAAATTTATGAGTACTGTAATTTGAATTACACACGACTCCCGCAGCAAAATCCGTGTTTGAACATAATAGCCAAAATCCGTGTGTGAGCATAATAGCAGACAATTTCCGATGCAGACCCGTGTCTGATTAATGATCCCCGCCATTCACCTACCAAACCTCGAGCCGCGAGATAGACTGCCAATCATGTGGGGGCCGGTTGTCTTGCCAGATATTTACATTTTCTTTTCTGAACACCAGATATTTTACATTGTCTGATGATTTTTTAACTCACACACAAATACATAAAAATATGATTTTTGAAACTATTATGGTTAGGCGTTGCATGTAGATGTAGTTCAAATTCGAATTACGGTCATTAAATGGTTAGAAAATCACTTAAATGTCTTTAAAAGGTGAAATGACCCTTGAAATTTTCCAAATTTTTACAAGACAGTTGTATTAGTGCATGTTAAACGTAGAAAAAAATTGAAGGCCGTAAGAGGAAGCTATCTCCCGTTCGTCATCAAACATGCATTGTTCCCTCTCGGAACCACGAACTTTCTAGTGAGTTGCTCCGGTTTGTGAGGGGTGTGTGTCCAAACATTCATCAAACATGCCAATTTTTTTACCACATCATCTTGGTGGCATGACATTAAATCAAGCAAGGTTTCATGTTTTTATGATTATTTTTTTAATTTTTTGGAAATAAAATGCCATGCTACTCCATGCATGTGTGTCCATGCCTTGAGACCAATATGTTTGAAAATTCCTTCTAATTTACTGCACATGGAATTAACTCGCACACAAGTACATAAAAATATGATTTTTCAAACCGTTATGGTTAGGCGTTGCATGCAGATGTAGTTCAAATTTGAATTACGTTCATTAAATTGTTAGAAAATCACTTAAATGTCTTTAAAAGGTTAAATGACCGCTGAAATTTTCAAAAATTTCACATGACAGTTGGATAAGTGCACGTTAGATGTAGAAAAAAATTGGAGGCCGTAAGAGGAAGCTATCTCCTGTTCATCATCAAACATGCATTGTTCCCTCTCAGAACCACGAACATTCTAGTGAGTTGCTCCGGTTTGTGAGGGGTGTGTGTCCAAACTTTCGTCAAACAAGCCAATTTTTTCACCACATCATCTTGGTGCCATGACATTAAATCAACCAAGGTTTCATGTTTTTCTGGTCATTTTTTTATTTTTTGGAATTAAAATGCCATGTCACTCCATGCATACGTATGCATGTGTTCATGTCGTAAGACCAATATGTTTGAAAATTCCTTCTAATTTACTGCACATGGAATTAACTTGCACACAAGTACACAGATATGATTTTTCAAACCGTTTTGATTAGGCATTGCATGTAGATGTAGTTCAAATTTGAATTACGGTCATTAAATGGCTAGAAAATCAATTGAAATTTTTAAAAGGTCAAATGACCCCTAGAATTTTCAAAAATTTCATATTAGAGTTGTAGTAGTGCACGTTAGACATAGAAAAAAATTGAAGGCCGTACGAGGAAGCTATCTCCCGTTCGTCATCAAACATGCATTGTTCCCTCTTAGAACCACGAGCTTTCTAGTGAGTTGCTCCGGTTTGTGAGGGGTGTGTGCCCAAACTTTCGTCAAACATGCCAATTTTTTATCACATCATCTTGGTGGCATGACATTACATCAACCAAGGTTTTCATGTGTTTCTGATATTTTTTTAATTGTTTGGAATTAAAATGCCATGTCACTCCATGCATACATATGCATGTGTCCATGTCATGAGACAAATATGTTTGAAAATTCCTTCTAATTTACTGCACATGGAATTAAGTCGCACACAAGTACACAAATATGATTTGTCAAACCGTTATGGTTAGGCGTTGCATGTAGATGTAGTTCAAATTTGAATTAAATGGCTAGAAAATCACTTAAATGTCTTTAAAATGTCAAATGACCCCTAGAATTTTCCAAAATTTCACATTACAGTTGTAGTAGTGCACGTTAAACATAGAAAAAATTGAAGGCCGTTAGAGTAAGCTATCTCCCGTTCATCATCAAACATGCAATTTTCCCACTCGGAACCATGAGCCTTCTAGTGAGTTGCTCCGGTTTGTGAGGGGTGTGTGTCCAAACTATCGTCAAATAGGCCAATTTTTTACCACATCATCTTGGTGGCATGACATTAAATCAAGCAATGTTTCATGTTTTTCTGATCATTTTTTAATTTTTTGGAATTAAAATGCCTGCTACTCCATGCATGTGTGCCCATGCCTTGAGACCAATATGTTTGAAAATTCCTTCTAATTTACTGCACATGGAATGAACTCGCATCCAAGTACACAAAAATATGATTTTTTTTAAACCGTTATGGTTAGGCGTTGCATGTAGATGTAGTTCATATTTGAATTACGGTCATTAAATGGTTAGAAAATCACTTAAATGTCTTTAAAAGGTCAAATGACCCCTGAAATTTTCAAAAATTTCACATGAAAGTTATATTAGTGCATGTTAGACGTAGAAAAAAATTGAAGGCCGTAAGAGGAAGCTATCTCCCATTCGTTATCAAACATGCATTGTTCCCTCTCGAAACCACGAACCTTCTAATGAGTTGCTCCGGTTTATGAGGGGTGTGTGTTCAAACTTTTGTCAAACAGACCAATTTTTTACCACATCATCTTGGTGGCATGACATTAAATCGACTAAGGTTTCATGTTTTTCTGATCATTTTTATATTTTTTGGAATTAAAATGCCATGTCACTCCATGCATACGTATGCATGTGTCCATGTCGTGAGACCAATATGTTTGAAAATTCCTTCTAATTTACCGCACATTGAATTAATTTGCACACAAGTACACAGATATGATTTTTCAAACCGTTTCGATTAGGCGTTGCATGTAGATATAGTTCAACTTTGAATTACGGTCATTAAATGGCTAGAAAATCACTTGAATTTTTTAAAAGGTCAAATGACCCCTAGAATTTTCAAAAAATTCACATTACATTTTTAGTAGTGCATGTTAGACATAGAAAAAAAATTGAAGGTCGTAAGAGGAAGCTATCTCCCGTTCGTCATCCAACATGCATTGTTCCCTCTCGAAACCACGAGCCTTCTAGTGAGTTGCTCCGGTTTGTGAGGGGTGTGTCCAAACTTTCGTCAAACATGCCAATTTTTTTACCACATCATCTTGGTGGCATGACATTACATCAACCAAGGTTTCATGTGTTTCTGATATTTTTTAAGTTTTTTTGAATTAAAATTCCATGTCACTCCATGCATACATATGCATGTGTCCATGTCGTGAGACAAATATGTTTGAAAAATCCTTCTAATTTACTGCACATGGAATTAACTCGCACACAAGTACACAAATATGATTTGTCAAACCGTTATGGCTAGGCATTGCATGTAGATGTAGTTCAAATTTGAATTAAATGGCTACAAAATCACTTAAATGTCTTTACAATGTCAAATGAACCCTAGAATTTTCCAAAATTTCACATTACAGTTGTAGTAGTACACGTTAAACATAGAAAAAATTGAAGGCCGTAAGAGGAAGCTATCTCCTGTTCGTCATCAAACATGCATTGTTCCCTCTCGGAACCACGAGTCTTCTAGTGAGTTGCTCTGGTTTGTGAGGGGGGTGTGTCCAAACTTTCGTCAAACATGCCCAATTTTTTTTCACATCATCCTGGTGGCATGAAATTATATCAACCAAGGTTTCATGTGTTTCTGGTTTTTTTCGAATTAAAATGCCATGTCACTCCATGCTTAATTGTGTCATAGCCTTGAGACCAATATGTTTGAAAATTCCTTCTAATTTACTACGCACGGAATTAAATCGCACACAAGTACAAAAAATATGAGTTTTCAAACCGTTATGGTTAGCTGTTGCATGTACATGTAGTTCAAATTTTAATTATGGTCATTAAATGGCTAGAAAATCACTTAAATGTCTTAAAAGGTCAAATGACCCCTGAAAGTTTCCAAAATTTGACATGAAAGTTGTATTAGTACAATAAAATTTCTCGTACATTTAAAACACCATCCGTTGCCACTGTACTCCAAATTCGTCTTTCACAGCTAATAAAAAATATCTACAACATCACACACAGTTGTTTTCGAGAAACCGTTTGCGATGAAAATATCTGGGTCTATTTAAGTCTCCCTCCTTAAGCTTCGCCGGCTCGTCTGCTCTAGTGTCGGCAACCCTCGAATCCACGAATCCCGACCCCCATTCCCGCACCCCCTTCTTGCAAAGATGACGTCGTGGAAACGCTTCATGAAGGCCCGTACGATGGCCGCGTCCCCCCCCCCGAGCGCCGCCGCCTGTGCCGAGAGCGCAGCCGCCTACGCCGAGAGTGCCGCTGCATCCGCATTGAGCGCGGCCGCTTTCGCCGAGAGGGCGTATGCGACACCCGACAGGGCAGCTGCATCGGCCGAGACGGCTGCAGCTACTGCTGCGACGGCGGCTGCAAACGCAGGGAGCGCTTGAGCTATCGTCCGTGCCGCTGATGTCGCCATGGCTCGGGTCGAGGCCATCCACACCAAGATCAAGGATGCACACGCCAAGATATTTTAGGCCACCTCGGACTCCAGCATGCAACCCATGTCTGAAAAGGTGGCGGCAGCCATGGAGCACCTGCTTCCTCATGAGGTCGCCGAGCAGGAGCTGGAGATGCAGGAGGCGGCGGAGATCGAGGAGCGCCTGGAGGAGGAGTTGCGTGGCCGAGGTCGAGGTAGAGAAGAGTCTGTCCATGGAGGAATCAGCGGTGGAGTACCAACGCGAGCTCTGGCGTAGCCACTACTACGAGTACTACAACCTTGAGGGCGGCGCCGAGGACGAGGACGAGGACGCGGTCGACTTCAGCAGGGGGGCGCGGAGTCCACCAACGTTGGCATGTCGCCAGGATAAGTCATCGATGTCTCATCTCACACCGGCAATGCATAGGCCCGCGCGGCGGCAAATTTGTTAAAATTATGTGTACTTAGGCTTTGTTTTTAATGCTGGTCTTTTGTTAGAGCAATGTTTAGGTCAACTGGCTTTGTTTAATTACTAAAATTGCTCGATTCAGTAAGTGTGGTCTGTCTGCTGTACACTCTTTTGTGTGCCTAAATTACCAAGCGATATTAAATTATGCAATGACGTACCCGGGGGAATTTTCACCAAAATTTGAATTATCAAACTCATCACATGCGTGTAAAGCAGAAGAATCATTTGCGACGCACACAATCATTCAAAGTGAATGGTCCGGCGGCACCGCGCACAAAGTTTCCCTGCACATTTCCAAAATTTTGGCCTAGCGCCAAAATATCTAACCCCGCCCCCTTCCCCAACCCCTTTTCTCCCCGACCACAAGTCACATTTCCCCTGTTTCCTCCTTCCTTCCTTCCTTGCTAAGCTATAGCCACTTCCTCGCTCTCGCCGTCTCGCATCCTACCGCCGGGGTCGCCATGGTCTTCTTCAAAGACCTCTTCAGCGGTTCCTCCTCCTCCGATTACTCCTTCACCACCCGGGTATGCCTCTCTTCTCTCTCTCTCTCTCTCTCAGTCTATGACTTGGAATGAAGGATTTTTACCCGGCAGCCGATTTGAGTCATTTCTTCTTCTTGTAGCTCCCTAAGACCATCAGTGGCAACGAATGGAGCGGGGTTGCTGAAGATCTATCTGCTCATTGTCACCATCAATCTCCATGCGTGAAGCTAGTTGCATTTGATTCTGTGGACAGTGGGAGGAAGTTTCTGGCATGTGCAAAGAAGGTTAGACCCTCTTTCGTTGTTACAAATCATTTGTTAGATGTGATTCAGACACTGACACGGTCCCAACCCATTCATACCACACCTTCAACCAAACGCATCCTAAGACAGTGTCACAGTTTATACCTAGTATCTTAAATTGTTGCCATCTCATCAGCGGTGCCATTAGAAAATTATTTGGCACCGCTTCAGCAGTTTGTGCAGCCAACTTTGGTCCACACATCCGAGCAGCCAAGCAGTAAAATACTAAATCTTTATGGCACAAAGGAACTGGGCATCGGAGCAACTACGTGCTCCGGAGTCCGGGTCCCTGATTTTTTTCCGCTGCATCGGCTCGCCAGTGCAGGGCACCGGTGCGAGATATAGCAAGAGTTGTCTTTACCCTAATTTTGGCATACATAGTGGACGGCCTTAGTGCTATTAGTTCTATGTTACTAAATTTGTGCATGTACACACCTATTAGTATCAATTTGTTGTCATCCGAACATTGTCGCTATGTTGTTGTAGTTATATTTACCTTCCTCATAAAATGTTTAATTTTTTATTTATTGTACATGAGTAAGAACTTGTAGCGTCGTTGTAGTTACTTATAGCTTCTGTTGTTCCAAATTTGGTTGTTGTCTCATTACCAATTATTTCATTTGCACATTGATCTTTTTGAGAAGATATGTCATAATTAACATGTTTCTTTAGTTTTTCAAAATAAGCATTGGTAATTTTCTATGTTGCTATAAACCCATTTCCCCTACAATTTTTAGTGATCTAGTTTTAAATATTATAGGATGAACGGAAGTGTTCTTACTTGGAGTGGGTTGATCTAGAGTGGCCACAGTCTTTGAAGATGTGCGTAGCGAAGCTCTGGAGCATGTATGAGGAAGAGAACACACGTAGGCTTAGAGAAAGTGTTGTCAAGGATGAAGCATATTTCAAGATGCGGGATAAAAAGTTGAAGGTGGAGAATGAGCTCAGATTTAAAAATCAGACTTTGCTAAGGTGGTGTTAGCGAAGGAGGAGGCACTTTCCTAGTTGGCCCGTGCAAAATGGGTTCTTACTAAACTAAAAGCAGAGGTGGATAAGACGAGCTTGGATGATCTCGATTAGGGAAATGAATATATTGTTCTTATGAAGTTGAACTAGCTATATGTTGTACTGTGTTGTTTTCATGTAGCTACCGTACTATGATGTTATAATATATTTATGTGCCTGATATGAAATTGGCAAACAGCCGTTCGATATGAAATGTGAATTTGCGTAATACTGGAATTATTAATTGTAAACTAATAAACCTGCTAAATGTGCCATGGACCTTTGCAAACGGTTCTAGCAGTAAAAGCGCTTGCGATGGATAGCCCAATGCCACATAGTTTTCTTCATCAAATAGTGTGTGATATAGCTGATAAAAGCAAACGGTTAACCATGGAAAACCATGTGTGATAGTTACACCTTTCACACACGAGCCTACACATAAAACTGCGTGGGATGTACGTCAGAACGGAAACGTGTTCCCTGGATTGATAGTGTGGGATGTACATAAGAACGGAAACGTATTCCTTGGATTGACTGTGTGTGATATACATACAAACGGAAATGTTTTTTGGGATTCACCGTGTGGGATATACATACCTACGGAAATGATTTACTCGGATTACCATGTGCGATCTACATACCTATGAAAATGATTGGGTTTAGATGCCTCGCTCGATCGCACATGGCCCCAGCCAGGGTCCCAGGAGGGCCTATCCCCGACGATTTCTGGGTCGTGTGCGAAGGACACCCTATCGCACACACTCACTTGGCGACGGTTCCAAATGACGTCACAAAAAGGGGTTAAAACCCGTTTGTTTAGGACTGACGCGCACCAGTGAATGTCCAATGGTGACAACGGGTTGAATCTGTAGACGACCTCGAAGGGGGACTTGCCGGTAGTCGAATGTCTTGCACGGTTGTAGGCGTACTCGGCGATCGGTAGGCACTCTTCCCACTCCTTGATGTTCCTCTTGATCAACACGTGTAGTAGGGTGGAGAGTGTTCGGTTCGTCACTTCCGTTTGGCCGTTGGTTTGTGGATGGTATGCCGTGGAGAATAGTAGCTTGATTCCGAACTTGGCGCATAGGGTCTTCCAAAAGTAACTCAAGAACTTGACGTCACGGTCCGAGACAATTATCTTTGGCACTCTGCTTAGAATTACACCAACTGACAGCTCCACCATTCAATAAAAATACGTATCCGGTTTGTGACTTAGAGTCATCTGGATCAGTGTCAAAGCTCGCATCGACGTAACTATTTACGACAAGCTCTTTGTCACCTCCATAAACGAGAAACATATCCTTAGTCCTTTTCAGGTATTTCAGGATGTTCTTGATCGCTGTCCAGTGATCCACTCCTGCATTACTTTGGTACCTACCTGCTAAACTAATAGCAAGGCACACATCGGGTCTGGCACACAGCATTGCATACATGATAGAACCTATGGCTGAGGCATAGGGAATGACTTTCATTTTTTCTCTATCTTCTGCAATGGTCGGGCATCGAGTCTGACTCAACTTCACACCTTGTAACATAGGCAAGAACCCTTTATTTGCTTGATCCATTTTAAACTTCTTCAAAACTTTATGAAGGTATGTGGTTTGTGAAAGTCCAATTAAGCGTTTTGATCTATCTCTATAGATTTTGATGCCCAATATATAAGCAGCTTCACCGAGGTCTTTCATTGAAAAAAAATATCTTATTCAAGTATCCTTTTATGCTATTCAGAAATTCAGTATCATTTCCGATCAACAATATGTCATCCACATATAATATCAGAAATGCTACGGAGCTCCCACTCACTTTCTTGTAAATACAGGCTTCTCCAAAAGTCTGTATAAAACCATATGCTTTGATCACACTATCAAAGCGTATATTCCAACTCCGAGATGCTTGCACCAGTCCATAAATGGATCGTTGGAGCTTGCACACTTTGTTAGCACCTTTTGGATTGACAAAACTTCCGGTTGCATCATATACTATTCTTCTTTAAGATATCCATTAAGGAATGCAGTTTTGACATCAATTTGCCAAATTTCATAATCATAAAATGCGGCAATTGCTAACATGATTCGGACGGACTTAAGCATCGCTGCGGGTAAGAAGGTCTCATTGTAGTCAACTCCTTGAACTTGTCAAAAACCTTTCACAACAAGTCGAGCTTTATAGACAGTAATATTATCGTCAGCATCAGTCTTCTTCTTGAAGATCCATTTATTCTCTATGGCTTGCCGATCATCGGGCAAGTCAACCAAAGTCCACACTTTGTTCTCATACATGGATCCCATCTCAGATTTCATGGACTAAAGCCATTTCGCGGAATCTGGGCTCATCATCGCTTCCTCATAGTTCGTAGGTTCGTCATGGTCAAGTAACATGACTTCCAGAATAGGATTATCGTACCACTCTGGTGCGGATCTTACTCTGGTTGACCTACGAGGTTTGGTAGTAACTTGATGAGAAGTTTCATGATCATCATCATTATCTTCCTCACTAATTGGTGTAGGAATCACTGGAACTGATTTCTGTGATGAACTACTTTCCAATAAGGGAGAAGGTATAGTTACCTCATCAAGTTCTACTTTCCTCCCACTCACTTCTTTCGAGAGAAACTCCTTCTCTAGAAAGGATCCATTCTTAGCAACAAATATCTTGCCTTCGGATCTGTGATAGAATGTGTACCCAACAGTCTCCTTTGGGTATCCTATGAAGACACATTACTCCGATTTGGGTTCGAGCTTATCAGGTTGAAGCTTTTTCACATAAGCATCGTAGCCCCAAACTTTAAGAAATGAAAACTTGGGTTTCTTTCCAAACCACAGTTCATATGGTGTCGTCTCAGCGCATTTCGATGGTGCCTTATTTAACGTGAATGCAGCCGTCTCTAAAGCCTAACCCCAAAATGAAGCGGTAAATCAGTAAGAGACATCATAGATCGCACCATATCTAAGTGAGGTTACGACATTCGGACACACCATTACGTTGTGGTGTTCTAGGTGGCGTGAGTTGCGAAACTATTCTGCATTGTTTCAAATGAAGACCAAACTCATAACTCAAATATTCACCTCCACGATCAGATTGTAGAAACTTAATTTTCTTGTTATGAAGATTTTCCACTTCACTCTAAAATTCTTTGAACTTTTCAAATGTTTCATACTTATGTTTCATCAAGTAGATATACCCATATCTGCTCAAATCATCTGTGAAGGTCAGAAAATAACGATACCCGCCACGAGCATCAACACTCATCGGACCGCATACATCAGTATGTATTATTTCCAATAAGTCTGTTGCTCCTTCCATTGTTCCAGAGAACAGATTCTTAGCCATCTTGCCCATGAGGCATGGTTCGCAAGCATCAAGTGATTCATAATCAAGTGGTTCCAAAAGCCCATCAGCATGGAGTTTCTTCATGCGCTTTACACCAATATGACCTAAACGGCAGTGCCACAAATAAGTTGCACTATCATTATTAAAATTATATATTTTGGCTTCAATACTATGAATATGTGTATCACTACTATCGAGATTCAATAAAAATAGACCACTCATCAAGGGTGCATGACCATAAAAGATATCACTCGTATAAATAGAACAACCATTATTCTCTGATTTAAATGAATAACCATCTCACATCAAACAAGATCCAGATATAATGTTCATGCTTAACGTTGGCACCAAATAACAATTATTCAGGTCTAATACTAATCCCGAAGGTAGATGTAGATGTAGCGTGCCGACCGCGATCACATTGACTTTGGAACCATTTCCCACGCGCATCGTCACCTCGTCCTTAGCCAATCTTCGCTTAATCCGTAGCCCCTGTTTCGAGTTGCAAATATGAGCAACAGAACCAGTATCAAATACCCAAGCGCTACTGCGAGCATTAGTAAGGTAGACATCAATAACATGTATATCAAATATACCTTTCACTTTTCCATCCTTCTTATCCGCCAAATACTTAGGGCAGTTTCGCTTTCAGTAACCAGTCCCTTTGCAATAGAAGCACTCAGTCTCAAGTTTAGGTCCAAACTTGGGCTTCTTCACTTGAGCAGCAACTTGTTTGCCATTCTTCTTGAAGTTCCCCTTCTTCCCTTTGCCCTTCTTCTTGAAACTAGTGGTCTTGTTGACCATAAACACTTGATGCTCCTTCTTGATTTCTACCTCCGCAGCTTTTAGCATTGCGAAGAGCTCGGGAATTGTCTTATCCATCCCTTGCATATTATAGTTCATCATGAAGCTTTTGTAGATTGGTGGCAGTGGTTGAAGAACTCTGTCAATGACACTATCATATATTAACTCCCAGTTGAGTCAAGTGGTTGTGGTACCCAAACATTCTGAGTATATGTTCACTGACAGAACTATTCTCCTCCATTTTGCAGCTATAGAACTTATTGGAGACTTCATATCTCTCAATTCGGGTATTTGCTTGAAATATTAACTTCAAATCCTGGAACATCTCATATGCTCCATGACGTTCAAAACATCGTTGAAGTCCCGATTCTAAGCCGTAAAGCATGGCACACTGAACTATCGAGTAGTCATCAGCTTTGCTCTACCAGGCGCTCATAACATCTGGAGTTGCTCCTGCAGCGGGCTTTGCATCTAGCGGTGCTTCCAGGACGTAATTCTTCTATGAAGCAATGAGGATAATCCTCGAGTTACGGACCCAGTCCGTGTAGTTGCTACCATCATCTTTCAACTTAGCTTTCTCTAGGAACGCATTAAAATTCAAAGGAACAGTAGCACGTGCCATTTATCTACAACAACATAGACATGCAAAATACTATCAGGTACTAAGTTCATGATAAACTAAAGTTGACTTAATCGTATTACTTAATAACTCCCACTTAGATAGACATCCCTCTAGTCATCTAGATGATCACGTGATCCATATCAACTAAACCATGTCCGATCATCATGTGAGATGGAGAAGTTTTCAATGGTGAACATCACTATGTTGATCATATCTACTATATGATTCATGCTCGACCTTTCGGTCTCAGTGTTCCGAGGCCATATCTGCATATGTTAGGCTCGTCAGGCTTAACCTGAGTATTTTGCTTGTGCAAAACTGGCTTGCACCCGTTGTATATGAACATAGAGCTTATCACACCCAATCATCATGTGGTGTCTCGGCACGACGAACTGTATCAACGGTGCATACTCAGGGAAAACACTTATACCTTGAAATTTAGTGAGAGATCATCTTATAATGCTACCGCTGTGCTAAGTAAAATAAGATGCATAGAAAGATAAACATCACATGCAATCAAAATAAGTGATATGATATGGCCATCATCATCTTGTGCCTTTGATATCCATCTTCAAAGCACTGTCATGATCACCATTGTCACTGGCTTGACACCTTTATCTCCATCGTAGCATCGTTGTCGTATCGCCAACTATTGCTTCCACAACTATTGCTACCGCTTAGTGATAAAGTAAAGAAATTACATGGCAATTGCATTTCATACAATAAAGCGACAACCATATGGCTCCTGCCAGTTGCCGATAACTTTGTTACAAAACATGATCATCTCATACAACAATTTATATAATCAAGTCTTGACCATATCACATCACAACATGCCCTGCGAAAACAAGTTAGACGTCCTCTACTTTGTTGTTGCAAGTTTTACGTGGCTGCTACGGGCTTAGGAAGAACCGTTCTTACCTACGCATCAAAAACCACAACGATTTTTCGTCAAGTGTGTTGTTTTAACCTTCAACAAGGACCGGGCATAGTCACACTCGATTCAACTAAAGCTGGAGAAACAGACACCAACTAGCACGTCGGTAGAACCAGTCTCATGAACGCGGTCATGTAATGTCGGTCTGGGCCGCTTCATCCAACAATACCGCTGAATCAAAGTATGACATGCTGGTAAGCAGTATGACTATTATCGCCCACAACTCTTTGTGTTCTACTCATGCATATAACATCTACGCATAGACCTGGCTCGGATGCCACTGTTGGGGAACGCGGTATTTCAAAATTTTCCTACGATCACGCAAGATCTATCTAGGAGATGCATAGCAACGAGAGGGAAGAGTATGTCTATGTACCCTTGTAGACCGAAAGCGGAAGCGTTAAGTAACGCGGTTGATGTAGTCGAACATCTTCGCGATCCAACCGATCAAGTACCGAACGCACGACACCTCCGTGATCTACACACGTTCATCTCGGTGACGTACCTCATACTCTTGATCCAACTGAGGCCGAGGGTGAGTTGCGTCAGCACGACGGCGTGTTGACGGTAATGATGAAGTTACCGATGCAGGGCTTCGCCTAAGCACTACGACAATATGACTGAGGTGGAAAATTGTGGAGGGGGGGCACCGCACACGGCTAAAGATCAACTTGTGTGTCTATGGGGTGCCCCCTCCCCCGTATATAAAGGAGGGGAGGAGGAGGCCGGACTGCCACAAGGGGCGCGCCCAAGGGGGGAATCCTACTCCTAGTAGGAGTAGGTTCCCCCCTTTCCTAGTCCAACTAGGAGAAGAAGGAAGGAGATGGAGAGGGAGATGGAAAGAGGGGCCACGCTCCCCTCCCCTTGACCTATTCGGACTTCCCTTGGGGGGGCGCCACCTCCTGGCTGTGGCCTCTCTCTCCCCTAAGGCCCACTAAGACCCAGAACTTCCCGGGGGGTTCCGGTAACCCTCTGGCACTCCAGTTTTATTTGAAACTATCCGGAACACTTCTGGTGTCCGAATAACATGGTCCAGTATATCAATCTTTATGTCTCAACCATTTCGAGACTCCTCGTCATATCCGTGATCACATCCGGGACTCCAAACAACCTTCGGTACATCAAATCACATAACTCACAATACATATCATCATCGAACGTTACACGTGCGGACCCTACGGGTTCGAGAACTATGTAGACATGACCGAGACTCATCTCCAGTCAATAATCAATAGCGGAACCTGGATGTTCATATTGGTTCCTACATATTCTACAAATATCTTTATCGGTCAAACCGCATAACACATACGTTGTTCCCTTTGTCATCGGTATGTTACTTGCCCAAGATTCGATGTAATAGCGTTCCCAAGATGTATGCGTCAAACATTTGGCATAAGGAATAGCAAAAGTAGGATCATGCACATATAAGTCTTTTATGTGTTCAAAGCCTATGACATTCAATTCAAGTTGAGTAACAAGCATGCATATATGGGAAAGCGCATCCACCACGACATTTTCCTTACCTTTAATATACTTGATGACATAAGGAAATGACTCAATGAATTCACTCTGTTTAGCATGATGCTTGTTCAACTTAGTTTGACCCTTAAGGTATTTAAGCGCTTCATGATCGGTATGAATGATAAATTCATGAGGACAAAGATAATGTTCCCATTCATGCAAAACTCGCACTAAAGCATATAGCTCTTGTCATAGATGGGGTAATTGAGTTGCACTCCGGAAATTTTCTCACTAAAGTAAGCTATGGGGTGCTTCTCTTGCGTTAACACACCTCCTATGCCATTACCACTAGCATCGCAATGAATTTCAAAAGGTTTGTCAAAGTTGGGTAATGCAAGCACGGGAGCATGAGTAAGAAAATTCTTAAGCTCAATGAATGCGGTATCTTGGGATGGTCCCCAAACAAAAGGCACATTTTTCTTACTCAAAGCATGCAAAGGTGAAGCAATGGTGCTAAAATCCTTGACAAATCGACGATAGAAACCTGCTAAACCAAGGAAACTACGCACTTGTTGCAAGTTGGTTGGTTGAGGCCGAGTTTTAATAGCATCGATCTTAGATTCATCTACATGAACACCCTTAGAAGACACAACGAAACCCAAGAAAACAAGCTTGTCAACACCGAAAAGGCATTTGTCCATATTAGCATAAAGGTGCTCTTTTCTAAGAGTTTGTAGCACGGTCCTAAGGTGGGTTACATGATCTTTGAGAGATTTGCTAAACACAAGAATGCCATCAAAGTAGACCACAACAAATACACCAATATAGGGTCGAAAAACAAAATGCATGAGTCGCATGAAAGTACCGAGTGCTTCGGATAAACCCATTGGCATAACAGTCCATTCATATAAGCCAAACTTGGTCTTAAATGCAGTTTTCCATTCATCACCTTCTTGGATGCGTATTTGATAGTAGCCACTTTTAAGATCAATCTTAGATAAAATGGTGGCTCCGCTAAGCTCATCAAGCATATCATCTAGGCGTGGTATGGGGTAACGATAATGCACGGTAATAGCATTGATAGGACGGCATGTGAATCATTTGAAGCATTTGAAGGAACTTGTCTTGATGGTCTCATCGGTTGGGGTAGATGATGATGAAGCTCTTGGCTTGAAGTTGCTTGTAGTAGGAGGATGACTTGAGGTTGTCGAAGTTTTCTTGTAACTTGACTTGTCTTCGTTGCTTGTAGATGGCTTGGTTGAGGTAGAAGATGCCGGAGTCATTGAAGCTTGATGGTTGGAGAAACCATGGGACTTGGATAAGAACTTGGCATATTTGAAGTCATCTTGCACTTGACGTTCCGCCTTGGTAGCTTGATGCACTAGCTCGATGAGGTTCGAGTATGGTTGGAAGTCGGCGATCTTCTTGATAGGATGATTGAATCCATTCAAGAAACGTGCCATACTTTGCTCATCATCTTCCGTGGCATTAGCTCATATCATGGCAATCTCCATTTCCTTGTAGTATTCTTCAACGCTCTTGGTTCCTTGCTTGAGGAGTTGGAGTTTCTTGAAGAGGTCGCGGTTGTAGTATGTTGGCAAGAAATGTGCTCTCATGACATCCTTCATTTGCGCCCAAGTAGTGATGGGTGGTTCACCTCTTGCCTCACGGCGCTCAGTGACTTGTTCCCACCAAATGAGGACGTAGTCTTGGAACTCAAGGGATGCCATCGTGATCTTCTTCTATTCCTCATAGTTGTGCAAGCGGAAGATTTTGTCAACCTTCAATGCCCATGAAAGGTACTCTTCGGGGTCATTGCTTCCATTGAACTTGGGCATGGTGAACTTTAGCTTTCCGTATCGTTGCTCTTCATTGTGTTTGGGTCGAGGGTGGTGACGTTCTTGACGAGGAGGATTGTCTCCCTCAACTTGCTCTTGTTGTGGAGGATTTCCATTGTCTTCTTACTCTTGGTGAACTTGGGGTTCTTGGCGAGGAGGACGTGGAACTTGACGATGCACTCGAGCTTGATAGTTCCTCTCTTGAACTTCTTCGCGAAGCGCTTCTCGGTGCTCACAATTTTACCGGTTGCGCATGGCTACGGCTCGATTTGAATCTCGGAGGGCACGTTGCGCCTCAAGTGCTTGAGCTTCTCACAATTGTTGTTCTTGATGTTGTGCCTCGACATCTTGTGCATCTTGGTGTAGACGCGCTCGCTCTTCCTCTTCTTGATGGCGTTGCCGTTGCCGTTCTCGTGCTTGCGCAAAAGTTGCTTGGTTTTGACAGTGTCGTTGCTCTTGAGAGGCGTTGTCGTGTAGAGGATTGCAGTTTGCTTGACGATCTTGGCGTGCGGCACATCGAAGAGTATTCGATGTCGGAGTACTTGAGCCGGAGATGGTGTCGTTGGAGTGTTGACTTGAGCGGCTCCTTCTTGAGTAGGACGAAGAGGTAGAAGAGCGGTTGGCCATCATTGTTCGAATATCCTCCTTGAGAGATGCCATGGACGTGTCGAAGTAGTCTCGTGTACGTTGCTCGGTGAGTCGCAAGTCGGTGGCGAGGTTGTTGATGCGTTTGGTCATTGCTTGTTGCTCTTCATGCAAAGCTCGTTGTGCACCGAATAGGTGGCTCTTTGTGACGTAGGAAGACATGTTGTCGTCTTGCTCGATGAAGAGTGGGTTGGTAGAAGTACTTGGCCTATCCATCATTCCAAGCAAAATATGTGAGTGGGAGAAGGAGAAGAACTTATACCAAATGTACCTTGACTGATGTTGAAGATGGAACAATGATCACTCAAATGTGGAACAAGGAAATAGCACAAGTGGTACCAATTCTTGTCGGTTTCTCACACCTACACAAGTAAAAACTTATGGTGGAGCTCGGTTAGGATGGTGGCACAAAATTTGATGCAATTGTTAGTGAGCTTCAATAATGTTGGAACAAAAATCACAAATTTGCAAATGCAACAAGTAGACCAATAGCAAAATATGGTACATGGGAACTCACACACGGAGAGATAAATGGGATCGTGCAACCAAGGAATGAGCTAAAATATGGAAACCACGAAAATGCTCTTGTTGCACAACACTAGAGAGACGCTAGCACAATTGCACAATAGGCGGATACGAAGACTTGTGCACAACCTACTAAGCAAAAATGCAATGACTTCTATCCCAAGTATGCTCTATGTATGGTGTTCCAATGATATGATCCAAGATGATCTAGAATGACAATCTTAATGTAGTATGATGCTATGGTTCTTGCTTAAAAGTTCTTTGCTTATCTTTTCTTTTGCTTAAAAGCTTGTTTGGCTCTTTCTCTTTTGAGCTCTTTTCTCATGCAATTCTTCACGAACCAAGATAGCAATTGTGTATGCGATGACAACTTTGTGACACAAAAAATGATACTAATATATGCACCAAAATGATATGGTATGTATGCTATGGGGAGTATGATCACTAAGGTGCACAAGTCACATTGCCGGCAATACTCAAAGGCTAGTCTCGATGGGTAAGATACGCAAAATTGGGCTATGGTGGTTATTAATGCAATGGCAAGATTGTATAATGATGATGTATCACGATACCAAGAAGAGGTTACCGTTCTTGCTTACGGTATGGTGTCAAAATGGTGGTGGAGTGGTTGTTGTCGATGACGAATCTGTGGCGAAGATGAGGGGCGGTGATGTTGATGACGAACCGTCCCTAAGTAGCCGAAACACGTTAGGAAACGGGAACCACAACTCAAATTCTCAAAGCAAAATGTGGCAAAAATGTGTCAGAGTGCGAAGCAAGTCAGCAAGGGTGGTTGCAGAAAGCAAGTGTGGTATTGGGTTGTGTATGTGGAAGTGGAAGTGGAGAGGTGGTGGTGACCGAACTGAATTTTTTAGTTTCGTCAGGAAACGTCGGACGTCCAGTGGTGGAGCCGTCGTCCGGTCGTTGGACGTCCGATGACTTGCGGACGTCTGGTGCCTGGGTGGTTTCGGGCATGGGATGAACACCTAGGGTTCGTGGTGGTGGAGGCAAAATCGGTCAAATCCGGGCGATTTTGTGGATGGAAAAGGTGGGGATGATGGGGGAAAGGTAGATCCACTCGTGGCAAAACAAATATATGGATCAAATCCAACAAAACTTCATCACACCACCAAATCACAAAAAAAAATTGGGGCTATTTTTGGTGGGGATTTTTGAAATTGGGGAAGAACACAACAAAATCAAGCTAGAAAACAAAGAGGGGAGGCTCCGAAATCATGATCAACGTGGCTCATGATACCAAGATGATGTAGGGTGGCACCCTAAACGGCCGATCTTTCACGAAAGGAGCGGATCCCAATGAGGAACACGAAGGACACGAGGGGAAACATGAGGAAAAACACGAGAGAATCACTCAAACCAACAAGAACGATCACACATATGCTAGATCCTCGAACACAAAAGAGATACACGATCTGAATCCAACAAAGGACGATACATAGGGTAACCGGTTCTTCTTCATGAGGAGGTCTTGATGTCTTCCCGTTTGGGGTCTTGAATCCAGGTGGATCTTCTCCGAAGAGGTGATGGTCCCTCGCGAAGGAGTAGATCCGGATGGATGAGCGAAGCTCTATCTCACATATGAGCTAACACAATGCTAACCCTAACTAGGAGGTGGAGGAGGTCTATTTAAGTGTTAGTGCAAATGAGGGCGAAGTGAAGGGGTACATGGGCCTCGGGCCCGGAACTGTGCGCAGACAGGTACCGGATGTCCGGTGGGTTACGGTCGTCCTGTGGCTCGTGGTTGTCCGGACGTCCGGTAGCTTCCGCACTTCCGCTGGTTCTGGCTCGGTTGAGGTGGCACCGGATTTTTCCGAAGATGGCCGGTCGTCCGGTCGCGTCGAACGTCCGTTGTTTCGGCTCGGGTGCGAGGGCGCCGGTCGTCCGGTCCTGGCCGGACGTCCGCTCGCTGTAGCTTGCATTGGCCGGGGCCTGGACAGGCCGGGGCTTCAGGTGCCGGTCGTCCGGTGCCGGCCGGTCGTCCGGTGCCGGCCGGTCGTCCGGTGGCTATAGCTTCAATGGCAGCTCTTCTTCTTGGCAC
The DNA here is from genome assembly GCF_018294505.1 of Triticum aestivum. Lineage (NCBI taxonomy): Eukaryota > Viridiplantae > Streptophyta > Magnoliopsida > Poales > Poaceae > Triticum > Triticum aestivum. The sequence goes on along the minus strand of NC_057812.1, from coordinate 277,980,637 downwards.
TTGGTGTCCTCGCCGTCTTGTCCGTTGGATGTAGCTGCTCCTTGGATTTCCTCCAAGTACCTGACTACACATAGTGTTTCCGCTTGAGGTAGCAGCCATGTCTCATGTATAGAAAGTGGTAGTTCGAAGAGGAGCGAGTTCACCTTATCTTCGATAGCCTTTGCTCGGGCTCTTGTCATCGGTCCAAGTGGTGTCGTAAGAGACGTAGGTAGGATCATGGGGATGACCTTGGGATGCTCCGCATCACCGCGGCTAGGGTGCCGCTCTTGAAGGAGAATCGGATCTTGGACAGGAGAATGAAATGAGCAACTGTCGTCAGTCAAATCTTTGAGGAGACAGCTCACAGGCACACATTGGCAAAGGAGAGCGGCCACATCATCTGGCTCCATTACAATGAGCCACAAGTTGATTTGGCGACAAAGAGGGAGCACATCATATTGTGCAAAATCGACATGGATATGATGACATTCACTGAGACGAATCATGTCATATTGAGTCTCCCCGACCTCAATGACAAGAATGGGACAAATACAAGGTTCATGTCATATTGAGTCTCCCCGACCTCAATGACAAGAATGGGACAAATACAAGGTCGCCGGACCATCATACTACCACATATAGAGGAAAGCCGGACCATCATACTACCACATATAGAGGAAAGTGGACTCAGACACATATGCATGTGCCACGTGCACATCATTCACCATCGCACATTGCTTTTATTAGTACGAAGATGTCACTAATCGACTTTTCTACCCTATGTGACTTTGTAATGCAATGTTATCTCAAATTAGTGTTTTAATCACTCAAATTGACTGTGATTATTGAGTTAATACAGCCAAAAAAGGGAAAGGGCAATAAAAGATATGGAGCCTACATTACAACGACTTTTGCGCACAGCCGCCACAGCCTTCAAATCCATATGAAGCTCGCTCCATATGCATTATGGCAATTGTTCATATGGCAACTCTGCTAGAATTGCTCTTAGACATAGAATACAAGTGCTCAGTAAAACACAGGATACAATAGTGCTCAATGCCTACTGCCACAATTCATTGATAATATCACAGAACAGTAAGTGGTCACTAGCAACAAAACAATTAAATCAAAGGCAAAGGTAGCAAGCTAGAGGAAAACAAGAATGCTTGTACTACACGAAGGTTTCAGTTCAGCTCAACACAAAAAATAAGCTGAAGAGTGTGGGGGAAACAACTTTAGAGAATAATGGCTTATTTGAAACCGAGCTAAACTGGGAATTCTAGAGATAAATACAACAAATTGTACTGATGATGGCTAATAAAATGCAAGGTGAACTAACAGTATCTGATGATATGCCACTAGTGACCATTTGCAATGCCATTGCTGCACTTGATTTTGCCGTCAACAATGCTATCGGTTTTCTTTTCGTAGAACCTCCTGTACATTGAATCAACTTTTGTAAGGTAGAATGTTCCTGGTGGCAACAAGCTTATGTCCTTGCTTGTTTCAAAATCTTTTGCTCCATATCGGTGCTCCATCAGCTTCAGTGTGTCGATGAACTTCTCAGGTGAAGTCTGAAAACATGTAAAGGAACATGTCAGCTTGCTCTGGCGAAATTAAGGGGGGGGGGGGGGGGGGGGGGGGCATTCCTAGGGCAAATGGTTGTTGCCATGCAGATCCTAGCAACGCAGAATCTAATACAAACAGCAGTTCAATCTACTATGGACAGTGGTGACTCAATTAATGGTATGTAGCTATCTTCAAGAAAGGCTATTCTCTAGTACAATTGTAGAACTAAGTAAATTCCAAAATTGTTTAGAATAAGTTTAGCAAAGACCCTGATTTCCTTGATGAATAAAGCTCATATCACCATAGTGACCGGGGCAAGTTTTCTGAGTAATCACATACAGAATTCAGTTTTGTGTGCTTTTCAGGTTCAGAGCTTGTCCATAGTACGGACTACAAATACACTATGATTCCTTTTCTTTAATAAACTATAATTTGGTATGAAACCTCAAAAGGTTATTCTCCAAAATACTTGGTAACAAATTCGAAAGCCATGTATGGTAAACCATACCACATTGGTATGACAAATGGCTGTAAAATACTCCCTCCACCCCATAATATAAGAGCGTTTTTGACACTAGTGTAGTGTCAAAATCACTCTTATATTATGGGACGGATTGAGTATATGACAAGATCCGCTTTCTATCTACAACAGACTGGCTGAGGGTTGTGAGAATGAAAGACCATACCACATGTCTTGACTCAAGCTTTGCCGTCACATCAAGCACAGAAGCAATATTTGTTAAACTAAAGGGATGCTGACCCTCATTTAGTTTGAATGAAAACATAGTGGATGTCAAGCCACTGCCGTAAGAGAACATGACAATTCGTTGGCCGCTCTGCATAAGAAATGGAAGTTAACTACAAGGAATGAACAGGAGATACAAAGGCATACAAATATAAGATAGAGGCATAAAACCAAAACCTCACCAGACTAGCATGCTTGTTGTAGATTACAGATGCCAATGCAGCATACAGAGATGCAGTATACATGTTACCAATTTGTTTTGGAAGCAACGTTGACGGTTGAACTTTGATGTCATACAAATGCTTTGCAAGTTGTTGAGAGCCCTGAAAGTTCAGTAGTAGAAGACTTAATGGTCACATCAGCGAAGAAATTAAGCATTGTAAGAACTATTATCCACCTAACGAGGAATAACCTTTTCCAAGTCACGACTTTGGTAGCTTTCTTCGCTAGTCAGGTTTGCAAAAGGCTGAAGCTTTTCTTTAGCATCATTATCAACCGAACTGACATCAAAGAAAACAAAAACAAATAAGTTCCTTCATCTAGGGGCCAAGACTAAGAGTGTCGAATGTGTATCGTATAACCCGGCAAAGGGTGGAGGTCTTTTTACAAATTCAGAATATTATTTGGTCCACATATTAAAAGCTTAAGAAGCAAAAGGAGCATGTATTTAAAGGGAGGAACCGCAGACCTGCAATTGCGCATGAAATCGTTGAAGTAAAGTCGAGCAAAACTCTTCTGTACAAGCTGTGATAGTAACAAAGTGAGGAGTCAATGTCTGTATTCCCCAGAGGTTAGAGAACAGAATTGGGAGAATTAAAAGACTGCAAAATCTTATACATCTCCATGGCAGTGTGCAGTCATCATACCTTGTTATATGGAGAATGAAACACACAATAATCTGCGTCCGAAATCGAGAACTTTTCTCCCACTAGCTTCTCATACCTGATTTCGTGATCATAGTGTGATGTTATTGCTTGAGAAGAACAAAATGCTAGTACTGCAGTTGAGTGGGTAAATTATGGCAGTTAACTCACTTGGCACAATACTGTCTATAGCACGAATCCAGAGCCATCAGGTAGCATGTTTGAGATAGTTTCCCATCAACAACCTACAATAACCGAGGAACAGAAGTGTGGATATAATACTATGAAAGAGACAAAAAGTATATCTAGTTGAGAGTTTGTTTACATGCCTAAAACAAACAAACAAACAAAAACAAGTGATAGAATCCTAACCGGATATTCACTTGCAAGATCAGGCTTGTAGAAATCGTAAACATGAGCCATGTGAGAAGCTCTATATTTACTTTCGAAAGAAATAGGTGCATTTGGACCAATAAGCATAGCAATTGCAGCAGCTCCACCCGTAGGCCGAGCTGGTCCCTCTGCATAAACCTGAACATAATATGGGACATCAAATGAGTGCTGCACAGAGACAAAAGGGAGAGAAACTGAATCGACTTAGTGCAAAAATTATATGGTGATATTGGCTGACTAACTGCGCTATCTGTGCAGACCACAAGGCCGTAGCGTCCATCCCAGCATCGACTTTCAACCCAGTTCACACAATTCAACAGGGCAGCTGTCCCACCATAACATGCGTTGCTTGAGTCAACTCCTTCAATGTCAGTATTACCACTTTCCTGTATTTGTGACAAATGTTAACAATAGCGACATTGAGTGAGACTGAAACTGAACTAACAAACAACTAAATGAAGTGAAAACTGTGAATTCATCAAGATCCAGGTTTAGAGGGAATATATGTTGGATCCTAATTCCATGATTTACCTCAAAAATCTGCATCAGCCACGTTTTGATGGATTTACTTTTGTCTATCACTGTCTCACTGCCAACCTCCAGGCGGCCAATTAGCTTCGGATCTATATGGTACTTTTCCAGCAGGGATTTGACAACTGTCAAGCTGAAACAACTTTCCAACTTGAGCATTCACATACCGAATAGAGTATTGCACTAAATAGATATACGTATTTGATAAAATTGATTAGTAAATTCTACTCATCAAGAAGTTCAATCCCAGTAAAAGAAGGTAACGGACAAGGCAGCAATTTTTTCCAATGTGACAAAATATACCTCATCGAGATGACATCTTCTACCTCGCTGCAGAAGGCCATGCAATCTTGCCCAAGACCAATTGTGTACTTCCCCTTGCTGGCTCCGTCATGAACCTCCAGCGCTTCCTGCAACCAGTAGTTCAACGCATCAGCATTCAACTCTGAGTACAACAGCATTGAACGGACACAGCAAATTATCCATGTATTAGTTGCGCACAGCCGCTCCAGTTCCTCTCCAAAGCCACATCAGATAACCATTTGCTCGCTCTGTGAGATACGAAATACTGTACAAGGCAGATGCAGCATCTGACAGCAGGTATAACAGAGTGAAACTAATGATTCAAATATTCCTCGAGTAAACAAATAAATTCACCACCCGTGATCCACAAATTCGCACCGAGATGGCACCTCCGAATCATGCTTTCAGTTTCCGGAAACAATTCCATCGTGGCGATCTCAACTACGGAGTACTTCCTAAACCCGAAATCCCACACGTCTGGCTAAAACCCCGGCGGCAATTCCCCGGAAACTAACCCAAAATACCAAATCATCCGTAATCTCGACGCGGAGATGCTCGGAGCGTCAGATCAGCCACGTTCGCAGCACGCAGCGTGACACGACGGCGACAAATCGAGCGGGGGCGGCGGGAACAGCAGCTCTGGTGGAGAACCTCACCTGCTGGACGCAGGTGGGAGGGAAATACATGTCCATGGCGAGGATCCCGACATCCTTGCACTCCATCTCGCGATCCCTCCTCCCGCTCTGTGCTTCCGCGGGCTCTCCCAGTGGCTGCGAGGAGGAGGAGGCGTGTGTGACGTGAGAGAGTTCGTGTGACTTTGGCAGCGCCGTGGACGCGGAGCACGTCGGGGATAATATACGAGATTCCCAGATTCGTTTGTCTGCATCCCTGAACCGGTCCTGGCGATTTGTGGGCTGCGACGGCCTGCTTGGGCCAGAGGCACGGAAGAATTTTAAAACCTTTTCTGCGGCTTTTTATTCATATATATCTATCTATATCTATATCAATATAAAAAGATCCAAAAGGGCAGATCCAACTGATCTCGACCATCAAACTAAGTCAATCAAACGACTTAGATTGCTCCAATGGCGAGCGTTCAACATGTTTAACGTGCAATTAATATCATATCAAATATTGCACTAATCATAGAATTAACACACGAATAATAGCATACCTAATATCCGCGTGCAATTAATACATTGCCTAAATATTAACGTGCATTGCACGTGCGCATTTACTAGTATAAAGAAATATACCAAAGTTGAGATCCTGAGGGCATGAGCAATGAAGGCATCAGCTTGATGCTGCCCCATGTCTTAATTTATACTTAAAGTATTGAAACTACCATTTATATTTTTACTCACTCAACGGAGGCAGCCATAGGTAGACCCCACTTGTTAGGAGCCCTCCTACCATCACGTGCTTGGGGGGTCTGGCCCGTTCCGGAACCACCAGGGCGATAAGAGCCTGGGAGGAGGCGACGTCGAGACCATCTAGTGGATCACGGCTATCGGCACGGCGACTTCCTCTTCTCCTCCTACCTCTGGCTTCTTCCTCCTTGCTCTTGAGCAATTCTTCTTGTATATGTTCCTGTAGCTCGAATTGGTGTTCGTGAGGAGTGAATCCACATCAGTACTCTAACATCTGGCATCAGAGCCAGTCCACCAGACTTTCGCCTTCTTCCTGTTCGGAAAAATGTCTAGCCACCAAATGTCCTCAGATCAAGTTCTCAGCATGGTGGTGGAGCAAGCAATTTACCCAACCACCGTTAATGTGATGTATTCCCTCTTCGATCACTTCGGTATTGAGCAGTTGGTGGTGTATCCCCCAACAATATCAGAGGATGGACAACCATGTGTGGCGGCGGATGTGCGGTTTTGTTCGGCACACGCGGCGACATACTGGGATGGCCGCTGCATCTACTTCCGATGCTGTCGTCTGCAGATGTGGAACGCAATGCCTGACGTGTTGCCGGCCCAAACCTCACCACCAACGAGCACGACAACGCCAGCTGCCTTCATGGCGGGTAATATTGCTACATCTGCACACTCCACCGTCTTGGACTCCTCCGTCAACATCCCTACGGCGACCAGCACCAACACGCCACCTCACGTCCAGGATACATCCCCCAAGTCTTCCCTCGACAGCAACGGTCGCGTCCTCGTCACGGGAACGACCGAGTACAAATTGGTGGCGGCAAATCTGGAAGTCGTCACCGAGCTCGCCATCCTCCCCGGCGACCCCTTCTCCACCACCAAGGCCCAGGAGATCCCCAAGGTTGCCCATGATGCAAATTGGGCCATATGAACTAGGTTGTGCTGGTATTGTTTTTCCTAATTGCTCTAAACATCCCCAATCGAAAGTTGCATGGCCACTCAGTTCCAAAAGGAAAACATTTGCTGGCAGGCCCTGTTTTATGCCATGGCCATCATTTGCTTGCTCTCCTGACGGAGTTACTCTGGAGCACACATGGATGCTACCACAAGTCATTTATGTGATGAAGAGTTTATCTGGTAATCTGAATTCTCTTAGAGATTTCTCAAGGTATTTTCCAAATCCGCAATTGAAGTCCAGATTCAGTCAAACAAATGTCCACCTGAAGCTTCCATGGCCATCTGATTCTTGCAATTGCCGAGCAGTGCAAGTGTGTTCCGAGCTGCCTAAGGTGGAATATTTTGAACACCATTTTATGGGTGTTTGCGAGCATCACGTAGCGGTTTGGGACCATGTTGTTTTGGGTTGCATTCCTATTTCTAAGAAAATGCATGGGATAATTCATCTTATGCATATGTCAGTGCGCTGGATTTTTTTTTTGAGTCAAGAAGAATTTAAAGGGAGTGGTCATGTTTCAATCGACTTTCACACTAATAATGAATGGGAACGGTGCTCCAATATCCTTGGGAATTGCACAAGGATACTTCCAGTGCAGATCTCATGCTCGTGGTTTTTGAAACGGGGCAAAAAGGATTCTGATTTCAGTAATCATGATAAGCTCTTTCACAGCAAGCAGCAATTGGGTGCTCTGTGTACAACATTTTCGAGTAGTGTCTGTCTACAGTTCGTGCATTTTTGTCCGTTATGGTCTTTTGCTCCAGCTGGTATCACAATGCAATGGCAGTGGGACAAGCATCAATCGCGGGACAAAAATTCACAACATATTTTTATGTTGTCGCGTTCCCCTTCTGAACCAATATCATATACTTCTGTTAGTGGCGATCACCTTGAGCAAATCTGGGACCCCGGAGGCCTTGCGAGCTATATATGCAGTACATGTGCGTCGACTTCCCTGATGCATTACTTGTTTGAAGCTTGGCTTGCATATGCGACTCATATATGCACCCAATTGAGAATGGAGAAGCCAATGGCCAGCAGCGAACTAAATCAGTGGATGACCATTCATTTCTTGCCTGGAACATGGGAGCTTGATTGCAGATTTGACAAGTTCATAGAGCTACGGGGGTTCTTGCTGCCACTATATTGCCAGTCATGCAAGTCCACGAGGAGCGAAAAAATCTGTGTGTGGAGCGTACCTGTGTTGGAAATATGCCCTAGAGGCAATAATAAAAGGATTATTATTATATTTCCTTGTTCATGATAATTGTCTTTTATTCATGCTATAATTGTGTTATCCGGAAATCGTAATACATGTGTGAATACATAGACACCAACATGTCCCTAGTAAGCCTCTAGTTGACTAGCTCGTTGATCAATAGATAGTCATGGTTTCCTGACTATGGACATTGGATGTCATTGATAACGAGATCACATCATTAGGAGAATGATGTGATGGACAAGACCCGATCCTAAACATAGCACAAGATCGTATAGTTCGTTTGCTAGAGTTTTTCCAATGTCAAGTATCTTTTCCTTAGACCATGAGATCGTGTAACTCCCGGATACCGTAGGAGTGCTTTGGGTGTACTAAACGTCACAACGTAACTGGGTGACTATAAAGGTATACTACGGGTATCTCCGAAAGTGTCTGTTGGGTTGACACGGATCAAGACTGGGATTTGTCACTCCGTATAACAGAGAGGTATCTCTGGGCCCACTCGGTAATGCATCATCATTATGAGCTCAAAGTGACCAAGTGTCTGGTCACGGGATCATGCATTATGGTACGAGTAAAGTGACTGGCCGGTAACGAGATTGAACGAGGTATTGGGATACCGACGATCGAATCTCGGGTAAGTAACGTACGATTGACAAAGGGAATTGTATACGGGGTTGCTTGAATCCTCGACATCGTGGTTCATCCGATGAGATCATCGAGGAGCATGTGGGAGCCAACATGGGTATCCATATCCTGCTGCTGGTTATTGATCGGAGAGCCATCTCGGTCATGTCTACATGTCTCCCGAACCCGTAGGGTCTACACACTTAAGGTTCGGTGACGCTAGGGTTGTAGAGATATGAATATGCAGTAACCCGAAAGTTGTTCGGAGTCCCGGATGAGATCCCGGACGTCAGGAGGAGTTTCGGAATGGTCCGGAGGTGAAGAATTATATATAGGAAGTGCAATTTCGGCCATCGGGAGAGTTTCGGGGGTCATCGGTATTGTACCGGGACCACCGGAAGGGTCCCGGGGGTCCACCGGGTGGGGCCACCCATCCCGGAGGGCCCCATGGGCTGAAGTGGGGAGGGGAACCAGCCCATAGTGGGTTGGTGCGCCCCCTTGGCCCACCCCCTGCGCCTAGGGTTGGAAGCCCTAGGGTGGGGGGGCGCCCCCACTTGCCTTGGGGGCTACTCCACCCTTGGCCGCCGCCCCCCCTAGGAGATCCCATCTCCTAGGGCCGGCGCCCCCCCCCCCTAGGGGAGCCTATATAAAGGGGGGAGGGAGGGGCAGCCGCACCCTTGAGTCTTGGCGCCTCCCTCTCCCCTGCTACACCTCTCCCTCTCGCAGTAGAACGATAAAGCCCTGCTGCGGTGACCCCTGCATCCACCACCACGCCGTCGTGCTGCTGGATCTTCATCAACCTCTCCTCCCCCCTTGCTAGATCAAGAAGGAGGAGACGTCACGCTGACCGTATGTGTGTTCAACGCGGAGGTGCCGTCCGTTCGGCGCTAGGATCTTCGGTGATTTGGATCACGTCGAGTACGACTTCCTCATCCCCGTTCTTTGAACGCTTCCGCGCGTGATCTACAAAGGTATGTAGATGCAATCCGATCACTCGTTGCTAGATGAACTCATAGATGGATCTTGGTGAAACCGTAGGAAATTTTTGTTTTCTGCAACGTTCCCCAACAGTGGCATCATGAGCTAGGTCTATGCGTAGTTCTCTTTGCACGAGTAGAACACAATTTGTTGTGGGCGTAGATGTTGTCAACTTTCTTGCCACTACTAGTCTTATTTTGCTTCAGCGGTATTGTGGGATGAAGCGGCCCGGACAACCTTACACGTACACTTACGTGAGACCGGTTCCACCGACTGACATGCACTAGTTGCATAAGGTGGCTGGCGGGTGTCTGTCTCTCCCACTTTAATTGGAGCGGATTCGATGAAAAGGGTCCTTATGAAGGGTAAATAGAAGTTGACAAATCACGTTGTGGCTTTCACGTAGGTAAGAAAACGTTCTTGCTAGAACCCTATTGCAGCCACGTAAAACTTGCAACAACAATTAGAGGACGTCTAACTTGCTTTTGCAGCAAGTGTTTTGTGATGTGATATGGCCAAAGTTGTGATGAATGATGAATGATATATATGTGATGTATGAGATGTTCATGCTATTGTAATAGGAATCACGACTTGCATGTCGATGAGTATGACAACCGGCAGGAGCCATAGGAGTTGTCTTTATTTTTTGTATGACCTGCGTGTCATTGAGAAACGCCATGTAAATTACTTTACTTTATTGCTAAACATGTTTGCCATAGTAGTAGAAGTAATAGTTGGCGAGCAACTTCATGGAGACACGATGATGGAGATCATGATGATGGAGATCATGGTGTCATGCCGGTGACAAGATGATCATGGAGCCCCAAGATGGAGATCAAAGGAGCTATGTGATATTGGCCATATCATGTCACTATTATTATTTGATTGCATGTGATGTTTATCATGTTTTTGCATCTTGTTTACTTAGAACGACGGTAGTAAATAAGATGATCCCTCATAATAATCTCAAGAAAGTGTTCCCCCTAACTTTGCACCGTTGCGACAGTTCGTTGTTTCGAAGCACCACGTGATGATCGGGTGTGATAGATTCCAACGTTCACATACAACAGGTGTAAGACAGATTTACACATGCAAACACTTAGGTTGACTTGACGAGCCTAGCATGTACAGACATGGCCTCGGAACACAGAAGACCGAAAGGTCGAGCATGAGTCGTATAGAAGATACGATCAACATGAAGATGTTCACCGATGTTGGCTAGTCCGTCTCACGTGATGATCGGACACGGCCTAGTTAACTCGGATCATGTTATACTTAGATGACTGGAGGGATGTCTATCTGAGTGGGAGTTCATTGAATAATTTGATTTAGATGAACTTAATTATCATGAACTTAGTCTAAAATCTTTACAACATGTATTGTAGATCAAATGGCCAATGTTGTCCTCAACTTCAACGTGTTCCTAGAGAAGACCAAGCTAAAAGACGATGGCAGCAACTATACGGAGTAGGTCCGGAACCTGAGGATCATCCTCATAGCTGCCAAGAAAGATTATGTCCTACAAGCACCGCTAGGTGAAGCACCTGTTCTCCCTGCAGAACAAGACGTTATGAACGCTTGGCAGACACGTACCGATGATTACTCCCTCGTTCAGTGCGGCATGCTTTACAGCTTAGAACCGGGGCTCCAAAAACGTTTTGAGAGACACGGAGCATATGAGATGTTCGAAGAGCTGAAAATGGTTTTTCAAGCTCATGCCCGGGTCGAGAGATATGAAGTCTCCGACAAGTTCTTCAGCTGTAAGATGGAGGAAAATAGTTCTGTCAGTGAGCACATACTCACTATGTCAGGGTTACATAACCGCTTGACTCAGCTGGGAGTTAATCTCCCGGATGACACGGTCATTGACAGAATCCTTCAGTCGCTTCCACCGAGCTACAAGAGCTTTGTGATGAACTTCAATATGCAGGGGATGGAAAAGACCATTCCTGAAGTATTTGCAATGCTGAAATTGTTGGAAATATGCCCTAGAGGCAATAATAAAAGCATTATTATTATATTTCCTTGTTCATGACAATTGTCTTTATTCATGCTATAATTGTGTTATCCGGAAATCGTAATACATGTGTGAATGATAGACACCAACATGTCCCTAGTAAGCCTCTAGTTGACTAGCTCGTTGATCAACAGATAGTCATGGTTTCCTGACTATGGACATTGGATGTCATTGATAATGAGATCACATCATTAGGAGAATGATGTGATGGACAAGACCCAATCCTAAACATAGCATAAGATCGTATAGTTCGTTTGCTAGAGTTTTTCCAATGTCAAGTATCTTTTCCTTAGACCATGAGATCGTGTAACTCCCGGATACCGTAGGAGTGCTTTGGGTGTACCAAACGTCACAACGTAACTGGGTGACTATAAAGGTATACTACGGGTATCTCCGAAAGTGTCTGTTGGGTTGACATGGATCAAGACTGGGATTTGTCACTCCGTATGACGGAGAGGTATCACTGGGCCCACTTGGTAATGCATCATCATAATGAGCTCAAAGTGACCAAGTGTCTAGTCATGGGATCATGCATTACGGTACGAGTAAAGTGACTTGCCGGTAACGAGATTGAACGAGGTATTGGGATACCGACGATCGAATCTCGGGCAAGTAACATACCGATTGACGAAGGGAATTGTATGCGGGATTGATTGAATCCTCGACATTGTGGTTCATCCGATGAGATCATCGAGGAGCATGTGGGAGCCAACATGGGTATCCAGATCCCGCTGTTGGTTATTGGCCGGAGAGTCGTCTCGGTCATGTCTACGTGTCTCCCGAACCCGTAGGGTCTACACACTTAAGGTTCGGTGACGCTAGGGTTGTAGGGATATGTATATGCAGTAACCCGAATGTTGTTCGGGGTCCTGGATGAGATCCCGGACGTCACGAGGAGTTCTGGAATGGTCCGGAGGTAAATATTTATATATGGGAAGTCTTGTTTTGGTCGCCGGAAAGGTTTCGCGCATTATCGGTATTGTACCGGGAGTGCCGAAAGGGGTCCGGGGGTCCACCAAGGGGGTCCACCTGCCCCGGGGGGCCACATGGGCTGTAGGGGTGTGCGCCTTGGCCTGTATGGGCCAAGGGCACCAGCCCCAAGAGGCCCATGCGCCAAGAGATAAGGGAAAGGAAGAGTCCTAAAGGGGGAAGGCACCTCCGAGGTGCCTTGGGGAGGATGGACTCCTCCCTGGCCGCACCCTTCCTTGGAGGAAGGGCCAAGGCTGCGCCCCCCCTCCCTTGGCCCTATATATAGTGGGGGGAAGGGAGGGCAGCCGCACCTAAGCCCTGGCGCCTCCCTCTCCCTCTCCAACACCTCCTCCTCCTCCGTAGAGCTTGGCGAAGCCCTGACGGAGTACTGCAGCTACACCACCACCACGCCGTCGTGCTGCTGCTGGAGCCATCTTCCTCAACCTCTCCTTCCCTTGCTGGATCAAGAAGGAGGAGACGTCACGCTGACCGTACGTGTGTTGAACGCGGAGGTGCCGTTCGTTCGGCGCTAGGATCTCCGGTGATTTGGATCACGTCGAGTACGGCTTCCTCATCCCCGTTCTTTGAACGCTTCCGCGCGTGATCTACATAGGTATGTAGATGCAATCCGATCACTCGTTGCTAGATGAACTCCTAGATGGATCTTGGTGAAACCGTAGGAAATTTTTTGTTTTCTGCAACGTTCCCCAACAGAAATCAGCAGAGGTAGAAGTCAAAAAGGAACATCAAGTGTTGATGGTGAATAAAACCACTAAGTTCAAAAAGGGCAAGGGTAAGAAGAACTTCAAGAAGGACGGCAAGGGAGTTGCCGCGCCCGGTAAGCAAGCTACCAGGAAGAAGCCAAAGAATGGACCCAAGCCCGAGACTGAGTGCTTTTATTGCAAGGGAAGTGGTCACTGGAAGCGGAACTGCCCCAAATACTTAGCGGACAAGAAGGCCGGCATCACGAAAGGTATATGTGATATACATGTAATTGATGTGTACCTTACCAATACTCGTAGTAGCTCCTGGGTATTTGATACCGGTGCGGTTGCTCACATTTGTAACTCAAAGCAGGAGCTGCGGAATAAGCGGAGACTGGCAAAGGACGAGGTGACGATGCGCGTCGGGAATGGTTCCAAGGTCGATGTGATCGCCGTCGGCACGCTACCAATACATTTACCTACGGGATTAGTTTTGAACCTCAATAATTGTTATTTAGTGCCAAGTTTGAGCATGAACATTGTATCAGGATCTCGTTTAATACGAGATGGCTACTCATTTAAATCCGAGAATAATGGTTGTTCTATTTATATGAGAGATATGTTTTATGGTCATGCTCCGATGGTGAATGGTTTATTCTTAATGAATCTTGAGCGTAATGCTACACATATTCATAGTGTGAGTACCAAAAGATGTAAGGTTGATAATGATAGTCCCACATACTTGTGGCACTGCCGCCTTGGTCACATAGGTGTCAAACGCATGAAGAAGCTCCATGCATATGGACTTTTAGAGTCTCTTGATTACGAATCATTTGACACGTCCGAACCATGCCTCATGGGTAAAATGACCAAGACTCCGTTCTCAGGAACAATGGAGCGAGCAACCAACTTATTGGAAATCATACATATTGATGTGTGCGGTCCAATGAGTGTTGAGGCTCGTGGTGGCTATCGTTATGTTCTCACCCTCACTGATGACTTGAGTAGATATGGGTATGTCTATTTAATGAAACACAAGTCTGAGACCTTTGAAAAGTTCAAGGAATTTCAGAGTGAGGTTGAGAATCAACATGACAGGAAAATCAAGTTCTTGCGATCAGATCGTGGAGGAGAATACTTGAGTCACGAGTTTGGCACACACTTAAGAAAATGTGGAATAGTTTCACAACTGACGCCGCCTGGAACACCTCAGCGTAATGGTGTGTCCGAACGTCCTAATCGCACTCTATTAGATATGGTGCGATCTATGATGTCTCTTACCGATTTACCGCTATCATTTTGGGGCTATGCTTTAGAGACTGCCGGATTCACTTTAAATAGGGCTCCGTCGAAATCCGTTGAGACGACATCGTATGAATTATGGTTTGGGAAGAAACCTAAGCTGTCGTTTCTAAAAGTTTGGGGATGCGATGCTTATGTCAAGAAACTTCAACCTGAAAAGCTCGAACCCAAGTCGGAAAAATGTGTCTTCATAGGATACCCTAAAGAAACTATTGGGTATACCTTCTACCTCAGATCCGAAGGCAAGATCTTTGTTGCCAAGAATGGATCCTTTCTAGAGAATAAGTGGGAGGAAAGTAGAACTTGATGAAGTATTACCTCTTGAACCGGAAAATGGTGCAACTCAAGAAAATGTTCCTGAGGTGCCTGCACCGACTAGAGAGGAAGTTAATGATGATCATGAAACTTCAGATCAAGTTGCTACTGAACTTCGTAGGTCCACAAGGACACGTTCCGCACCAGAGTGGTACGGCAACCCTGTCTTGGAAATCATGTTGTTAGACAACGGTGAACCTTCGAACTATGAAGAAGCGATGGTGGGCCCGGATTTCGACAAATGGCTGGAAGCCATGAAATCCGAGATAGGATCCATGTATGAAAACGAAGTATGGACTTTGACTGACTTGCCCGTTGAGCGGCGAGCCATAGAAAATAAATGGATCTTTAAAAAGAAGACAGACACGGATGGTAATGTTACCATCTATAAAGCTCGGCTTGTCGCTAAGGGTTATCGACAAGTTCAAGGGGTTGACTACGATGAGACTTTCTCACCGGTAGCGAAGCTGAAGTCCGTCCGAATCATGTTAGCAATTGCCGCATTCTATGATTATGAGATATGGCAAATGGACGTCAAAACGGCATTCCTTAATGGTTTCCTTAAGGAAGAATTGTATATGATGCAGCCGGAAGGTTTTGTCGATCCTAAGAATGCTGACAAGGTATGCAAGCTCCAGCGATCCATTTATGGGCTGGTGCAAGCATCTCGGAGTTGGAATATTCGCTTTGATGAGATGATCAAAGTGTTGGGTTTATGCAGACTTATGGAGAAGCCTGCGTTTACAAGAAAGTGAGTGGGAGCTCTGTAGCATTTCTCATATTATATGTGGATGACATACTTTTGATGGGAAATGATATAGAGCTTTTGGACAGCATTAAGGCCTACTTGAATAAGAGTTTTTCAATGAAGGACCTTGGAGAAGCTGCTTATATATTAGGCATCAAGATCTATAGAGACAGATCAAGACGCCGCATAGGTCTTTCACAAAGCACATACCTTGATAAGATATTGAAGAAGTTCAATATGGATCAGTCTAAGAAGGGGTTCTTGCCTGTGTTGCAAGGTGTGAAATTGAGCTCAGCTCAATGTCCGACCACGGCAGAAGATATAGAAGAGATGAGTGTCATCCCCTATGCCTCAGCCATATGTTCTATTATGTGTGCCATGCTGTGTACCAGACCTGATGTAAACCTTGCCGTAAGTTTGGTAGGTAGGTACCAAAGTAATCCCGGCAAGGAACACTGGACATCGGTCAAGAATATCCTGAAGTACCTGAAAAGGACTAAGGAAATGTTTCTCGTTTATGGAGGTGACGAAGAGCTCATTGTAAAGGGTTACATCGACGCTAGCTTCGACACAGATCTGGATGACTCTAAGTCACAAACCGGATACGTGTATATTTTGAATGGTGGGGCAGTAAGCTAGTGCAGTTGCAAGCAGAGCGTCGTGGTGGGATATACATGTGAAGCGGAGTACATGGCAGCCTCGAAGGCAGCGCATGAAGCAATTTGGGTGAAGGAGTTCATCACCGACCTAGGAGTCATACCCAATGCGTCGGGGCCGATCAAACTCTTCTGTGACAACACTGGAGCTATTGCACTTGCCAAGGAGCCAGGTTTCACAAGAAGACCAGGCACATCAAGCGTCGCTTCAACTCCATTCGTGAAAATGTTCAAGATGGAGACATAGATATTTGTAAAGTACATACGGACCTGAATGTAACAGATCCGTTGACTAAACCTCTCCCTAGAGCAAAACATGATCAACACCAGAATTCCATGGGTGTTCGATTCATCACAATGTAACTAGATTATTGACTCTAGTGCAAGTGGGAGACTGTTGGAAATATGCCCTAGAGGCAATAATTAAAGGATTATTATTATATTTCCTTGTTCGTGATAATTGTCTTTTATTCATGCTATAATTGTGTTATCCGGAAATCGTAATACATGTGTGAATACATAGACACCAACATGTCCCTAGTAAGCCTCTAGTTGACTAGCTCGTTGATCAATAGATAGTCATGGTTTCCTGACTATGGACATTGGATGTCATTGATAACAAGATCACATCATTAGGAGAATGATGTGATGGACAAGACCTGATCCTAAACATAGCACAAGATCGTATAGTTCGTTTGCTAGATTTTTTCCAATGTCAAGTATATTTTCCTTAGACCATGAGATCGTGTAACTCCCGGATACCGTAGGAGTGCTTTGGGTGTACTAAACATCACAACGTAACTGGGTGACTATAAAGGTATACTACGGGTATCTCCGAAAGTGTCTGTTGGGTTGACACGGATCAAGACTGGGATTTGTCACTCCGTATAACGGAGAGGTATCTCTGGGCCCACTTGGTAATGCATCATCATAATGAGCTCAAAGTGACCAAGTGTCTGGTCACGGGATCATGCATTACGGTATGAGTAAAGTGACTTGCCGGTAACGAGATTGAACGAGGTATTGGGATACCGACGTTCGAATCTCGGGTAAGTAACATACCGATTGACAAAGGGAATTGTATACGGGGTTGCTTGAATCCTCGACATCGTGGTTCATACAATGAGATCATCGAGGAGCATGTGGGAGCCAACATGGGTATCCAGATCCCGCTATTGGTTATTGACCGGAGAGCCATCTTGGTCATGTCTACATGTCTCCCGAACCCGTAGGGTCTACACACTTAAGGTTCGGTGACGCTAGGGTTGTAGAGATATGAATATGCAGTAACCCGAAAGTTGTTCGGAGTCCCGGATGAAGTCCCGGACGTCATGAGGAGTTCCGGAATGGTCCGGAGGTGAAGAATTATATATAGGAAGTGCAGTTTCGGCCATCGGGAGAGTTTCGGGGGTCACCGGTATTGTACCGGGACCATCGGAAGGGTCCCGGGGGTCCACCGGGTGGGGCCACCCATACCGGAGGGCCCCATGGGCTGAAGTGGGGAGGGGAACCAGCCCATAGTGGGCTGGTGCGCCCCCTTGGCCCACCCCCTGCGCCTAGGGTTGGAAACCCTAGGGTGGGGGGCACCCCCACTTGCCTTGGGGGCTACTCCACCCTTGGCCGCCGCCCCCCTAGGAGATCCCATCTCCTAGGGCCGGCGCCCCCTAGGGGAGCCTATATAAAGGGGGGGAGGGAGGGGCAGCCGCACCCTTGTGTCTTGGCGCCTCCCTCTCCCCTGCTACACCTCTCCCTCTCGCAGTAGAACGGCGAAGCCCTGCTGCAGTGACCCCTGCATCCACCACCACGCCGTCGTGCTGCTGGATCTTCATCAACCTCTCCTCCCCCCTTGATGGATCAAGAAGGAGGAGACGTCATGCTGACCGTACGTGTGTTGAACGCGGAGGTGCCGTCCGTTCGGCGCTAGGATCTCCGGTGATTTGGATCACGTCGAGTACGACTTCCTCATCCCCGTTCTTTGAACGCTTCCGCGCGTGATCTACAAAGGTATGTAGATGCAATCTGATCACTCATTGCTAGATGAACTCATAGATGGATCTTGGTAAAACCGTAGGAAATTTTTTGTTTTCTGAAACGTTCCCCAACAACCTGATGATCTAGGGAGCTTCACGGTCATCCAGGAAGACTATGGGACTTCAGCTTCCAATCAAGGCACTCTTCAAGGAGGGAGGGGTTTCATCTCCAGTGCTGTTGTCGTTCGTCGTGCAGGGATCCATCAACCACAAGTACTACCTTAACTTCGATCAAGACTATGTTGGCACCGACCACTTGCTCGGCGCCTCTTTGAATGGAGTCACCATCGGCCACGGCTACTACAACCTCCTCGTTCAAGTCAACCTCGACTACCATCATGACTTCGAGCTAGTCAAGGAACATCGAGTGCAATGGGATCCCGACGGTTCTAGGTGGTGTCAGCTTGGGGTCAAGCCAAATTTGAAGGAGGGGGATGTTAGGAGCCCTCCTACCATCACGTGCCTGGGTTGGCCCTTTGGGCCAACTAAGGGGGCCTGGCCCATTCCGGAACCACCAGGGTAATAAGAGCCTGGGAGGAGGCGACGTCGAGACCATCCAGTGGATCACGGCTATCGGCACGGCGGCTTCCTCTTCTCCTCATACCTCTGGCTTCTTCCTCCTTGCTCTTGAGCAATTCTTCTTGTATATGTTCCTGTAACTCGAATTGGTGTTCGTGAGGAGTGAATCCACATCAGTACTCTAACAGCACTGTAGTGGTCCCCATCTAAGTTCTTTTCTCCTGTCTACTTCTCTACTTTTCTTCGTTCTCTCTCCTTCTTTTCTCTTACTTCTCCCACCAAGCAGCTACCTCCTCTGCAAGAGACCGCTTCTTGTGCAGAGCACCATCCGAACCTGGTTTGCTCCACTCCGAGCCGAGCTGGACCTGCGGGGCAGCACCATGGGGCAGCCCGTTGGCCATGCCATGAGGAAATAAACCAAAGTCCATATGCAACGCACCAGTTTAGTTTATTCGTGGGAGGAGGATGAACTACGATCAGACCTAAAGCTCCATGGCTGGGGGTCGCAAAGATACACACTAATGCAACAATGGCAAGATCACATGCGGCGGGTGCTGCTGCTGCAGTATGCAGGGACGCCCATGGCAACTTCTTGGGAAGTTCGGCGCTGGTCATGCATAGTGTTACAAACGTGGTGGCGCTCGAGGCGATAGCTATCCGAGAAGGGTTGGCGCTGGCTAAGGATCTTTATTTGCATGACTTCATTATAGCAACTGATGCAAAGCGGGTAGTCCTTGACATAAACAAGGGAGCCGATGGACAGTATGGTCCCATCATTAGAGAGATCTCCTCTCATTGTTCCTCTGTTAATTGTGACATCACTTTCGAAGATAGAGCAACAAATATAGATGCCGATAGACTAGCAAAATTTTCATACTCTCTGGATCAGGGGCAACATGTGTGGTTGCTCCACCCTCATGATCCTTTTTGTATCCCACAACATGTGGTTTTTGAGTAATAAATATGGTTTCCCCCCTAAAAAAGCTTTTTATATAAGGAGGAAAGTATCGTTTCACCCCTCAAATCATGTCTGATGGACCGACTCCCCCCACCCAAGTCTAAAACTGGACCAATCAGCCCCCGAACTCTCTAAAACCAGATCAATTCCCCCTATGGTGGTTTTCCACCTGATTTCGACGGTTTTGACTTTTCTTTTGCTGACTATACTAGCTGACTAGGTAGACTTCATGTGGTTTCATCAATTGGGGATGCCACTTGACCAATCAGCCCCCAATTCAGGTGATTTCGCTCCTCGTTCCCCTCTTGCCTCGACCACGCCGCACGACCTTGCCGCCACGACCTCAACCACACTGGTGATGCCCGCCCTTGCCGCCACGGTGTTAATCACACCGCCGACCTCCAACAGCTCTACTGCTCTGCCCGCTGGTGAGTCCCCATGTACACCTCTACCTCTATCTCTACTTCCTGCCGGCATACGGTGCATCATCGAGGGGATTTAGGGCTTAGTGGAAAATGTAGCTACGATTTTAGGGGGTTTGTGGTAGCCAATTTTGCTGCCATGGCAGGCAAATCGAGCAGGTGCAGGGTTGATCATGAGCGTTTTGTTGTTTTTATGTGTAGTGATTTAAAGTTTTTTTGGGGGGGGGTAGGTGGTGTTGATGAGGCAGCAGATGAAGATGAATTATTTCATGTGTCACTGCATTATTTTGGCAAATTTCAGACAATGGATGGATTGGTTGAATACAAGGGAAGACTGATGATAACATTTCCTGTAGAGAGGAAAAACCTACAGTTTGAGATTTTGTTGTCGTATGCGCAGGACATGTATTTGAAAGAGGACATTATAGGGGGGATTATAGTTACAAGATGCACTGGCTTATTCTAGAAAATTTTTTGAGTGATGCTTTGCTTTTTATTCATGATGATTCAATTGTGGAGAAGATAGAGCATGCAACACATATTGGGTCATGTGCAGAGATCTATGTGGAGGAAGTGTCATTTTCTGAACAAGCAGTAATGCAATTGCATAACAGAGTAGATGATGTGCCAGTGTTAGTTTTTGAAACATATTCCAAGCATAAAGGTAGCAAATTTTCATTTCTAAATGTGGATGTTGTGGAGACAGACATGGTTGATGAGATGTTTTTATCAGATGTTGTAGCTCAAGCAGAAAAAGAAGCAGAGGCTCAAGTTGTTGTAGGTGTGAAAAGGTCAGCTGCCGAGGAAGAAAATCTGAGGATAATAATCTGGCTCATGACTCTGTTACTACATATCAGAATCCAGTGAAGATTAAGAAAAGTAGAACAACTAGACTTACAACTAAAAGAAGAAAAATGCCTCTTGCTACTCCAGTTGCAGCCACAACAGCTTCAGGTGCAGCTCCAGGAGCTCCAAGTGCATCCGAGCAGGTCCATGTGCACCTCCAATAAATCCAGGTGTAGCTCCAGGTGCATCCCCATCAGCTCCAGGTACAACTACAGCAAGCCCAGCTGTAACTTGTGCAGAGAGAGAACAACAATTGCAAGGAAAGCAAATTCCGCAAAGAAAAAAGCAGCAGTAGGTCCAGCACAAAGAGGAACAATGACACAGTTTACTAAAAGACAAAAACCAACAACAACTTCTAAACTTGAGTATGTATCTGCAGATCATGTTGAAATCGGAACAAATACAGATCTAGTATTATATGCAGATGAAAAAGTAGGAGAAGAAGGTGATGGTGAGATTGACATTGACTACCATCCTCTTTCAGATCACACTTCCGCTGAAGAATCAGAGGTAGTGGAAGTTAGAAAATTAGCAAGGGAAACTAGGAGGTAGAAGAGAGCAAAGAAATTAGGGGATGTCGTTGGGCCTATCATCAAAGATAATAATGTGATTGAATGATTATCTAGTGATGAGAAGTTGGATGGGTTAGAAGATGATGTTGTCTCATCAAATGATGACTCTCTTTTGATGGGGAAAGTGATGGTGAGGGGGGCACCCAGCTAGTGAGAAGGAAAATTCAATGGAAGAAATATGACAGCAAAATAGAAATACCTATATTTGAGATAGAATAAGGAAGACATTAAATGAAGAAAGCTCTAATAAAATATGGTATTAAGCAGCATGTGCATACTGCTTTCACAAAGGATGAAAATCATAAAGTTGGTGCAAAATGTACTTGGCTTGGTTGCAACTGGATGATCTATGCTTCTAAAACTAGTAGAAATAAGTGGCTACAGGTGTCTACCTTCGTAGATGAGCACCATTGCACTCCATGAAGAGACAACAAACTTGTTACATCATCTGTTATTGCTACAAAATATGGTGGGCCTATAAGAGCAAATCCAAGTTGGAAGTTAGAGGATTTGAGGGAATTGTACTTGATGACCTATTTGTTGATGTGAAAGTTGCACGGTGTAAGAAGGCAAAGATGCAGAAACTATTGCATTCCACTGAAGGAGAGTACTCCAAATTGTTTAACTATCAGTTAGAGCTCCTAAGAACTAACCCTGGAAGCACGGTAGCAGTAAAGTTGGACCAAGATGAAAATGATGAATCATATGTATTTCAAAGGTTCTACGTGTGTTTTGATGCCTTGAAGAAAGCTCTCCTGGCAGGCTGTAGAAAAGTTGTAGGCCTTGATGGTTGTTTTTCAAGGGTGCTTTCTATGGACAGATGTTGTGTGCTATAGGAAGAGATCCAAATAACCAGATGTATCCTATTGCTTGGGCAATTGTCGAGAAAGAGGCATATGAGTCATGGTTCTAGTTTCTTACGAAAATAAACAAGGACTTGAAAACAAGTAATCAAGGAGATGGGTGGGTATTTATGCTAGATTAGCAAAAGGGACTTATAGGGGAAATTGAGTACATTTTTCCTAAAGCTGAGCATAGAATGTGTGCAAGACACATATATGCTAATTGTAAGAAATAGCACCTTGACCATGAACTTCAGAAAAGGTTTTGGAGATGTGCAAAATCTCCAAATAGAGTGATCTTCAACTACAATAGGGCAAGGCTAGCACAATTTATTGTTGAGGGTGCAAAAGATATGATGAACACTGGTCCAGTTCATTGGAGTAGGGCCTACATGAAACTGGGGTCCAATTGTGATTCAATGGATAACAACATGTGTTTCAACAACTACATCCTACTAGCTAGGTACCTTGCTATTATCTCTATGCTTGAGTGGATTAGATGTAAAGTTATGGTCAGGGTACAAGAAAATAGAGGAAGTCAGTTAACTTGAAAGGAACTACATGTCCCAACATTTTCAAAAAACTTAAGCAAAGTATAAGGAGATCAGGCTTCTGCCATGTACTATGGAAGGAGAAAGATGGATTTGAAGTGCAAGAGCATGAGAAATTTAAGTTTATTGTGAACTTGCAGCAATGGACTTGATCATGTGGGTATTGGGAGTTGCCAGGCTTACCCTGCTGCCATGCCATCAGTGTCGTCTATAAAACAGGACAGAAAATTGATGATTATATTGCTCCTTGTTATTCCATAGAAGTGTACAACAAGATATATGATCATTGCTTACAACCTTTGGAGGGAGACGAGAGTTGACCTATTTTAACAAATCCAAAACCTCAATCCCCTAGTCATATTAGCTTGCTAGGAAGGCCTAAAATTGAAAGGAGGAAAACCTGAGGGTACTAAGACGAGCAAAGTAGGTGGCCAGATCACATGTAGTTTTGCAAATGGCAAGGACATAATAGATCTAGTTGTACAAATAATGATGCAGCTAAACACCCTAGCAATGCACACTTGGTGAGAGAAGCTACAAAGAAAAAGAAGCAAGACAAGAAGGTTTTTGATGCTCTTAAAAATCAGAAAGCTATGCAAGCTAAGGTATGGTCCATGATTTTCATTGTTTGTATTTCTATTTTTTGTACTAGTCAATAACTTGTCTTGCTTCTGTTGTTTGTATTTTTCTCAAGGTTGTTGATATAAAAGGCAAGGCAGTGGTTGTGTGTTCAAGGCCAAAGAAGTTGGAAATAAGAAGAAAATAAGGAGCCTTGAAGATCAATAAGCCTAGTTCTTAGTAGAGCGCACATCCAAGCTCTTAACCTAGGCCGCAGCCAGTCTCACAAGCTAGACTTCCTCGGCACCATGTCTTCAACCTTGCTACATACAAGGAGGCACTAAGTTCTAAAAAAGGACCATCTATTTGATGAAAAGTATCTGGCTAGTTGTACTATAGATAGTTTCTGCTACATTTCTGTATTGTTGCTACATTTTTGGCAAGTTTTTGTGCATGCTAGAGCATGCTACATTCCTGGCATGTTGCTACTTGATTTGTACTACACAACTTGTTCTTCTAGACTCGTGTTGGGCCTCCAAGTGTAGAGTTTTGTAGGACAGTAGCAAATTTCCCTCAAGTGGATGACCTAAGGTTTATCAATCCATGGGAGGCGTAGGATGAAGATGGTCTATCTCAAACAACCCTGCAACCAAATAACAAAGAGTCTCTTGTGTCCCCAACACACCAAATACAATGGTAAATTGTATAGTTGCATTAGTTCGGCGGAGAGATGGTGATACATGTGTAGTAATGATAGTAGATATTGATTTTTGTAAAAGGAACAAAAAACAGCAAGGTAGCAAGTAACAAAAGTGAGCACAAACGGCATTGCAATGCTTGAAAACAAGGCGGGTTCATACTTTCACTAGTGCAATCTCTCAACAGTGCTAACATAGTTAGATCATATGGCAATCCCCCAACGTGTGATAAAGAATCACTCCAAAGTTCTTATCTAGCGGAGAACATAAGATGAAATTGTTTGTAGGGTACGAAACCACCTCAAAGCTATTCTTTCCAATCAATCCATTGAGCTATTCCTATAAGCGTCACAAATAGCCCTAGAGTTTGTACTAAAATAACACCAAAACAAATCCAGATTCATAATACTCAATCCAACACAAAGAACTTCAAAGAGTGCCCCAAGATTTCTACCGGAGAAACAAAGATGAAAACGTGCATCAACCCCTATGCATATCACTACAGGAATCGGCTACTTTGCCATCTGCCAAAGCAGACAGCAAAGGGCTAGCCTGCAAACGGCAAACATCTGCTAGCTGACGGCCCAACTTTCGGCACTGAAAGTCATGGTAATGAGCTACTTTGCCGTCTACAGAAGCACAACGGATGGCAAAGACGTTTGTCGTCAGTCCTCCTGGCCAAGCTGACGACAAAGCTCATGGACGACAACGTATAACCGGGCCTTGTTAGGTGGCTAACGACAGACTTTGCCGTTGATAACCCACAAGTATAGGGGGGGTCAATTGTAGCCTGTTTCGATAAGTAAGAGTGTCGAACCCAATGAGGAGCTAAAGGTAGAACAAATATTCCCTCAAGTTCTATCGACCACCGATACAACTCTACACATGCTTAACGTTTGCTTTACCTAGAACAAGTATGAAACTAGAAGTACTTTGTAGGTGTTGTTGGATAGGTTTGCAAGATAATAAAGAGCGCGTAAATAAAAAGTAGGGGCTGTTTAGATAAAGAAGCAATAAAGTTAGTATAGCAAGTGTGGAAAAGTGGTGGTAGGAGTTGCGAAATTGTCCCTAAGCAATTGACTACTTTACTAGACTGATAGCAAGTTTTATGTGGGAGAGGCCAGTGCTAGCATGTCATCGCTGACTTGGAATTCTATGCACTTATGATTGGAACTATTAGCAAGCATCCGCAACTACTAACGTTATGCTGGTCATGACCGCTGGTGATGTCCTCTCCTCCAATGGAAGTTGATGTCAAATCCCCTCCTCCAAGGTAATAATCTACTCATGCAGATTTGCTTCTCCGGGTATTTCACTCAACCCCTACAAATATTTCATGGAATCCATGAGTTCTCTTCTGTACTGATTAAGCCAGTTGCAGGTAAAAAGATTGTGCGATGAGGCAAATGAGATATTAGGGAGGAAGCTAATGTTCAGGTATGGTAGATCCTTCTCATAATTTTGCAATGGCATCTGTTAATAGGTAATAGGGTGTTACAAAATATAATGGTGATATGCTCTATTCAGTTGTAGACTTGTAGTAACATCATGCCAGTATCCTCTTCGGCGTCTTCTTCTCTGTTCACTTTGCTCAAAATTTTGTAATGGAATCATTTTGTTTTGTTAATAGTATGGAATGAACCAACTAGAAAAAGTTAGGAAGAATGTCTTCATGATCATTTTTTTGGTGCTGCGTACATGAAATACCTTCTCCAAGTTTTAATTTATGAAGCGGACTAGGACCTTTGCTCCAAGCACCTGTGGAAGATACTAGCCGAGCTGCGATCTGGTGAGCCACGGGCAAAAGAAAATATTGTAGATGCAGTCACAGGTTGCGGGTGGATAGGCAAGCCGGTTGAGCCGACGTGGGCGATGTGTTCACGCGGGCATCCACCATCCGATCGGTGGTGATATGTTTATTTGATTTTGCAGGGCCTGGGTGATGGCCTTCCTCAGGATCTGTGAACCTCTTGATGTTGATGGTCAAGAAGGCAAGGGCCACATGACAACAATGCGAACAAGTGAACCAGAGGATCCTATTATGGACGCTACAAGAATGTTTTTAGTAAATCGGAAACAACCATTTACACATTCTTAGCTATTCATATTTTCTACTATCTGTATACTATAGGAGGGTGATAATGCAGGTACATCCTTATTAAAGCTAATTAGGCATGAACCCATGTTCATGGAATACAGATTGTTTGCTTTGGTAAGACACTGGTACTATTTACAAGTACAAAATTAAGCCTGCCTTTGTTTCTGTTCTTCACAGTGCTATCATTTATCAACTAGAAGGAATCAGAATTCATAGAATATACATGGTTCATTAATCATGATAAGACGCAACTATTGATCAGACATGGCTCCTGTTACTGTTAGTTTTGAGCATCAACTGAAAAAAAGGGATAGCTAAATGCAAATGTTCCAATTCTGTCTAATTCCCTGTGTTAGCACGACGTTCCTTCTGTAATGAAAGAATTTATTTAATATATAAGTAGAATTTTATTCTAAATCATGTGATGTGTCACATTTCTCTCAATGCCAACTTTCGGAGAGGAGATCGGCAAGGGTGATCTTAATGATTTTTGAGACATGGTAAATCTCAACCTATCTCTTGCCTTTGCCGTTCCTGATCTGGCAACCTCTTTAATTAAATCCCAACCCAATACTATTTGGTTCAGTGGTTATTTGCTATTTATAATTAAATTTTGTCAACTTGGTCTCTCTTTTCTACATGGATTACATTTCCCTTTTTTAATTAATGAAAAGAAAAAGGGGGAAGCATAAAGAAAAGCTCCTGGACTAGCATTTTGTATTTTTTTACTTTTTATGAAGTACATTGGAATGCCATTATTTGTATTGTCAGTTGTGCTGGTGGAGACTTGAAAATATATGAATATATTTGTCTTCTCTTTCTTTAAGGTTGTCTGTTGCAGAATATGTGATAATGGAGGTTTGCATTCATAGAGCTATCTATGTTATTGGAGTGGACTTTATATTGTTGTTAGTTTGTTGAATGATGATAGAATTTTCAGTTACACAAGGAGCACTTCAGCCTTGCAGATGCAGGATTAGAGATGTTACTATTTTTCTGCCAAAACTATGTCATGTAACTAAGATACATCTTTGTTTGTCATTTTACTGAAAAATATATAACTGGTGTCGCTGATGTATCGTATACTATCTATCTATGGAGTGTTTTGTGTCCCCTGTCTTCTCTTTAATACCAATGCCATTTTTCAATCTGCCAGCTATATTTTACATGCATCAAATTTCAATTATTCTTGATTAACAACTATATTCTTTGCTGGCAAAATTTCTAGCACTTCCACTACACATGCATAGTCATGATCTGTTGAAGGAACTAGGATAGTTGTTTCAGACCTCACTAGCATTCTCTGTTGGTCCACAATACACATGATATTATTCCGGTACACTTCTAAATGCCTCTCATACTATAGTTACTTCGTAGAATATCATTGTATAGACAAATTTAGGTGCTTTTGGAGGAAGATTACCCTGGTTTGATGCTTTCATTCTCACTTACATTTTCACATATATATATATATATATATATATATATATATTTGATTCATTAGTTTTATTTGAGTTCAAAACTATGTATTTCGTCACAAATCTGCCAGGAAATTGTCTTCTCGTAACACCTATTATTCTTGCTTCTTGGTCAATTAAATCCTGAAGATAGATTATATGGATAAATGGGAAAGCCAACATGCGACATGAAGGTTTGTGTTGGGGTCCATGTGCAATGCAAACAAATAAGTCCAAGAACAAGGCTAATGGAGATGTGATGGAACTTATAGTCTGCACTCTCTCATTTCAAAATAAACAAGAACTCTATGTTGTACATAAATTTCTAACCCTATCATATTACATTCAAAATGGACGGGTGCGGCAGCGCGCGCCATCAATGATCTAGTTAAGGTAAAACCCAACCATAGCATTAAGATATATTGGCCCCCCTTCAATCCCGTATGCATCAATTTCTATGCTAGGTTGAAGTTTCTGTCACTCTTGCCCTCCAATACATAGTCCTATCAACATACAACTAACCCTATGGTGTGATCCACGCGCGCGCTCATATGATGGGCACCAAAGCACAACAACATAACCACAAGAAAATTAAATCAATCATAGCAATTCATCAACCACCGATAGGACAACGAAAATCTACTCAGACATCATAGGATGGCAACACATCATTGGATAATAATATGAAGCATAAAGCACCATGTTCAAGTAGAGGGTACAATGGATTGCGGGAGAGTGGACAGCTGTAGATAGAGGGGGGAAAGTGATGGAGATGTTGGTGAAGATGGCGGAGGTGTTGGTGTAGATTGCGGTGATGATGATGGCCTCCGGCGGCGTTTCGGCGCCACCGGGAGAGAGGGGGAGAGAGCCCCCTTCTTCTTCTTCTTCCTTGACTTTCTCCCTAGATGGGAGAAGGGTTTCCCCTCTGGTCTATGGCCTCCATGGCATGGGAGGAGCGAGAGCCCCTCCGAGATTGGATATGTCTCTCTGTCTCTCTCTGTTTCTGTGTTCTAGGATTCTGCCCTTTCACCGTTTCTTATATATCCGGATCCGTAACTCTGATTGGATTGAAACCTTCGCCCCGATTTTTTTCCGAAAATTAGCTTTCTTGCGGCCAAAGAAGAGTAGTAACCGCCTTACGGGGGGGCCACGAGGGTCAGAGGCGCGCCTAGGGGGGCAGGCACGCCCCCTGCCTCGTGGCCCCCTCGGGCACCGTCTCGCGTTGATTCTTTTCCCATATTTCACAAATATTCCAAAAATATTCTCCGTCCGTTTTTATTCCGTTTGGACTCTGTTTGATATGGATTTTCTGCGAGACAAAAAACATGCAACAAGCAGGAACTGGCACTGGGCACTGGATCAATATGTTAGTCCCAAAAATAGTATAAAAAGTTGCCAAAAGTATATAAAAGTTGTAGAATATTGGCATGGAACAATAAAAAATTATAGATACGACGGAGACGTATCAGCCGTCTGCCTGCGGACAGCAAACAAACACTTGCCTTTGTTGTCGACTTAGTGATGTCAGCAGGCCTGTCGCTGCACGTCACTCCTGCTTTGTCTTTGTCGTCTACCTACATAGAGAAAAATGACCAAATTGGTCAGACATAGTGCTCCCAGGTTGCACATGTTGCTACCATGTGGCACCCTTGCCGTCCGCCTATCGATGGAAAAGGGCTTTGCTGTCCGCTGGCTGACGGCAAAGTGCTTGTATTGCCACTTTTTTGTCTATTTTCTGTTATTTCCCTGCATTTGCAAAACACAAATATGATATATATAGTTTCAAGATGAGGCATAGGCCATGTATCCAACATCTAACAGTCCATCAATGCAAGAGAACACAAAGGGTATTAAAAGATCCAATACATACATAGTTTCACGGAGTTCATCCATATATACATACATAGTTTCACATTGTTTATCAAAACAAAAACTAAACACTAGTAGTCAATCAATGTCAGCTTCCATGAAGTGAATCAAATCTGCAAAAATGGGAGTAAGAAAGTTAGAAGAAGAAGAAGACTAGAAGAAGAAGAAGAAGACTGACGGTGCTCCATCCTGAGAGTCCTCCCCTTATTTTTTCTAGGTCAAAAGGCCTTATGTACCAGAAGATGGGCACCGGAGGTGGCTGGGCTAGCCACAACGCACCAGGGTGCACTTGGGGGGCCTGGCGCGCCCTGGTGTCTTGTGGTCACCAGGTGGCCCCCCTCCGGTAGTTATTTGCTCTAGTATTTTTTATATATTCCAAAATAATTCTTCGTAAATTTTCAGCTCATTTGGAGTTGTGCAGAATAGGTAGCTCCGACATAGCTTTTTCAGGTCCAGAATTCCAGCTGCCGGTATTCTCCCTCCTGATATAAACCTTGCATATTATGCGAGAAAAGGCATCATAATTACTCCATAAAGCATTATTATGCATAAAAACATTATAAATAACAATAGGAAAACATGATGCAAAATGGACGTATCAACTCCACGAAGCTTAGACCCCGCTTGTCCTCAAGTGAAAAAATGATATCGAAAAACATGCCCACATGCTTAGAGAGAGAGAGAGGTGTCGATAAAAATAAAAGACGGACATAGTAGCATCATGCTTATTATTATAATACTATCAAAAAACTTTATCATATAACTTCTCATGAGCAAGTAACAATTCATCACAACATCGAAGTAAAAAAGCATAAACTCTATTGAAAACCAACAAACTATGTTCTCAGTCAACTTTGCAACTACAATTCATCATCTTTTCAGGAAGGGTCTCGTATCGAAGCCTTTTGGCAAGTCCACATAATCAACCATCATTTAGCCTTCTATGATTGCTAACACTCACTGTATACACATGAGCAAAAAGTTTCAACCGGACACATAGAAAGATAGGGGGGCTTATAATTTCGCCTCCCAAATCATTCACCTCAAGGGTGATGTCAACACTAATAACTCATGCTCACGCATATCTAACTGGGTATATGTGCCTAGATCTTTCCCCACCACATGATGCTTTGCAAAAGGAGACAAATAAAAAGGAATAGGGAATAATACTTTGACTCTTGCATGAAAAGTATATGCATAAAGTAAAAGATAGGCCCTTCGCAGAGGGAAGCAGAGGTTGTCATGCGCTTTTTGGTTTGTATGCTCAATCTCTTAGTGCAAAAGAACGTCACGTTATATTGTCCCTTATGTTAGCAACCTTTATTATGCAGCCCGTCGCTTTTATTACTTTGCCATCACAAGTTCATACAACGATCAACTTTCTCTTACACTAAATGGTCATACACATTTGGAAGAAATTTTTATTGCCTTATTGCACCGATGAAAACTTGCTTGAAGGATCTTGCTCAATCCATAGGTAGGTATGGTAGACTCTGAAAACAAGATTTTGGGTTTAAGGGTTGGATGCACAAGTAGTATTTCTACTTAGTGCGGATTTTTGGCTAGCAAAGATATTGGGCAAGCACCACATGTTGAAGGATCTATAACAATATAACTTCTATGTGAATATAAACAAGGATAAATCATTATGTTGTCTTCCTTGTACAACGTCAACAATTTTGGCATATAATATTTAGTGAGAACTCATAATCATAAAAGATGTCCAAGATAGTGTATTTGCATGTGAATCTTCTCTTCCCTTATTAATTCTTTCATGAATTGCATCATTGACCAATGCTATCACTACTGCAGGATGCTGCTAACGCGACACTACGATCAGAGACCCTTAGAGAAACTGTGTGCGATGCAATAATCGCATACGGTGGTGTATGAAAACCGTCAAAAGGTGCAAATCATTTGCGATGGAGGATGCATCAAACACGGTTCAGATTTTAGTTGCGTGTGCGATGAAGGGCATACAATTGATCTGTACGAACTGTTTACGATGAGACAGAACAACAAAAACGGGCAGCCAGATCAAGGTGTGTGCGATATATGGCATATAGTTCACTCCGATGAACCGTTTGCGATGATTGAGGTGAACACAAAACAATTCGGCTAACAAGATGTGTGTGATACCCGGCAAACAGGTCGGTAATCAGAATTGCATGCGATCATTATAGACAGCCCATACAGTCTTTTTTGTGAATTGTGTGCTTGTCAGGGCACACAGTTCAACAAACCAACTTGTGGGCGATAATGTAGAAGATCTCTGTCGAATACATATCACTAACCATTTGCGATGAGTTTGACAGGATAAACAGAGATATATACAGTCTGCTTAATTTAGTCCTTCTTCTTCTTGTTGTTGTTGTTGTTGGATGGCCCCGCGACATCGTCTTGGCGAGGATGCTTCTTGCCGCTGACTGTTGGCTTTTAATCGCCGCCGCCGTCGTCATCATCATTGCTGTCGTTGTCCTCCTCCTCCTCATTCGACCATTCCTCCTCCTCATCATTGTCATCCTCTTCTTCGTCCTTTGATAGCTCCTCGTCCGTCTGGTTGTGTCTGACGATTCCGTAGGCGGCATCCCTTCCATGAACCGGATATAATCAAGGTCTGGGCTCGACACCGGACTCATGGAATACGAGTGGGATGATTTTGATGTTGACCTATCATCAGGCGCCAGACTACTGGCCGAGCTGTCGTCCTCGCTGTCGCTCGACATGGCTGCAGAGTGTGTGCCAGTGTGTAGCGCGACCTGCCAGGGACGATGAAGATGATGGACACTTAAGCGCGGGGGTATGCAGAGAAGAGGAACTGCCAGTTGAAGCGGGGGGGGGGGGGCTTGCGCGCGTGGGGGGGGGGGAATTGAAGCGGGGGTTGACGTATTATCTAACTGCTGATATAATCAACTGCAATTATACCCAGTCGCTCCAAATTCCCGGGGTTGCGTAGGACTCCTATTGGCTATTTGGCCAGTTTCCTTTTTCAGGACAAAAACAAGGAACGATTTTTTGGATTATGCACCGGTACCGGTATGAACGGAGTAGTACAGTTGGCAAGCAATACATTGAGCTCTTCTTATTGATAAAGCCAGTAATAATCAAACTAGAAAGGATAAGACAAAGAAAAATATCTATCAAATCTTCGCGTAACATCAATAGCATATATAGGACCTAGAAGTGCATTACTTAGAGCACATCTAGATGTGCTTTAGCAATATTGTCAAACAAAACCCCTAATCATCATTGCAAACAACGCATAGAACATGGCTAATGCGACAACCACAACTACACATGCTAGTTCCTTCTTGTCTCTTGCTTTCATCTATTGCCTGTGATTGATTCTTTCTTGCTTCATTGTACTGATTGTACATTCCAGATCAGCCAGTTTCTTCTTTAGCTTTACGTTATCTTCTGTGAGCTTGGTGATAACACTACTGCAGGAGACTGCTAATGCGACACTACGATTAGAGACCCTTTGCCGAAACTGTGTGCGATGCAATAATCGCAAACGATGGTGTAAAAAAACATCAAAAAGGTGCAAAACATTTGCGATGATGTATGCATCAAACATGGTTCAGGTTTTAGTTGCGTGTGCGATGAAGGGCATACGGTTAATCCATTCAAACTGTCTGCAATGAGGCAGAACAACAGAAACGGGCAGCCATAATAATGTGTGTGCGATGCAGGACACATGGTTAATCCATTTGAACTGTTTGCGACGAGGCAGAACAACAGAAATGGGCAGCCATATCAATGTGTGTGTGATATACGGCATATGATTAACTCGGACGAACTGTTTTCAATTAGGGAACACCACAGAAACGGTTCAACTTAACAAGATGTGTGTGATATGCAACATACAGTTCACATGGATAAACTGTTTGCGATGAGCCAAAAGAACACAAACGAGACGTGTAAACAAGATGTGTGTGATACGTGGCAAACAACCGACTCGGATGAACTGTTTGCGATGAGAAATTACAACACAGACGGTCAATACAGTTACTTCGTGTGTGATTCTGTGTGTACAAAAAACCTTGAAAAATGCAAACTAGTTGCTTGCGGTGGCTAGGAGTATCGCACACGATGCGTCTGCGAGTACTCGTGTGCGATGATCAGTATGTTACACATACGTTTCCTTATGTGAACATGTGTGTGAATTTGCAATATGGACAGTAAATATGCAAATGCCTTCTGGACATCGGGCACACGCTTAAACTCAATGAACTGTGTACGATACTAATATTTTCCATGAAAATTTATGAACTTGGGTAACAGCATTTGAGTAACATATATATAGTGGTTAAACTATTCGACAAAAGGAGGATCTTCGTAACACGGTTTTGACAACCATATGGTACATATCTACATACTTAACATAGTAACAACTATCACATTTTAAGAGGCTAAGCGCCAACAACCATATGGTCCATATCTACATACTTAACATATATAGTAACAGCTAGCACATTTTAAGAGGCTGAGGGCCAACAACCACAACTATCCACTGGAAGTAGCTTGACCACGGCGACTCGGCATCTCGTCAATGAAAAGGAAGAGCCCTCCTGTGCCTTGGTAGAGCAGGAATAGAACAGTGTCTCCAATTTTCCAATATGGATGCATTGCCACGAGAAGCGAGAACTTGTTAATTTGAATGGTTCCATTTTTGCGGGAAATACAGTACCTTGCAATCACTTTGGCGTTATTAGCAGACACAAGTGTAATTCGGCCATGCCGGGAAATCGATTCAGGAATGGCTATAGGGGGCAATTTCTGTTGACATGTAGAATAAAAACAATTGTAACATATCGTTGAAGATATATATAGTTTATGAGCATCAACATTAAAATAAGACTTTTTACCATCACTTTGTGCACACAGTTGGTCTTGTTCAGTGTGTGCACCATAGGTCTAATTAATCCCATCCAAAATCCAGCGTTCATACGCTGTGCTATCTCTGTTAGATTATCAACAAAGTTTATGACATGCTTCAAGTCCTTCCAGTGAAATTTGGTATGCTTAGTAACATACAGATCGTTCACTATGCATCCAACATATCCTGCTTAAAAGGTGGAAAGGTATTATTTATTTAGAACATGGCAGAAGGATATATAGTGCGCATAAATTGGTAAACAGAATTTGTTACTGCCTAGGAACGGAGTCAGAATATGATATCACAATTGGTTGCTTAAATAGTGATCAATTGATTGCTTAAATAGTAATATGACAGCATGGAGAAATTTGAAAGGACACTAACCTCGATCAGACTTTGATCGGTTGGTGACGTCAGGGAAGTAAACATCCATGTTACTTAGACCAGGCTGTGGTGCACGCAATAGAATTTTATTGCCAGCTTTCATCTCATAACACTTGGACATTTTTCTCCAAAGGTCCGCATTAAAATAGGAGTGACCATCTTTATCAAGTTTTACGCTAACCGTCATTGTAAACCCATGTTGTGTTGTCAATATGATATCCTGGGAGTCATCAGCAAAGTAAAGCCCAAGATTTCCTTCTACCCATGTTCTTGCAAAGCAAGGGATGTACTGCTTGAAATGAAAATTAAGATCGTAAATTAGATATATTGAAATAACCGAGCAAGATGCAAATATGGGAGTAACTGATAGAGCATATCCATATATAGATGCAAGCAAAGTACAAAAATATAGGAATAAAAATAGATAATGTAATAAAGGTTTAATGCAAATATATAAATAATGTAGCAACAAACGGTATATGTTCACAAATTTAGGCCATGCCGACCATGGTAGGTTGAGATTGAACATACCGAGCGCTCCCTGAAGTCATCCGAATGGTGAGACAGAACTTCGTTTCCGACCGGCCACGACCATAGTTGCCCAATTTGTGCTCGCACTGTGCACACATGAATGGACACCCATGAATCAGCCAGAACAAAAATGATTACACTGCGATTTCCACCGGTTGATTAACAATGACGGACAGACTACGATAAGAGATGAGTGAATATTTCGCTAATTAAGTTGATTACCTTCTCCATGATAAAAATCCCCGGCCCAATCCCGCAGAAAACCCCAGTCGACTAGAGTCTAGAATGTTGGTGCAGATAGGTGGCGGAAAGCGGTGGAGGCGAAATCCGGTGCCGTTACGGCCGCCGCCAACAACCGTCGAGCTTAGGGTGCAGAGTTGCGGAGGAGTCCGCGGCGAGTGAGTGGGGATGAAGTGGGCGAGGGTTTTCTTTTCCTTTTGCATGTGTGAGTGAACACACACGGTTCACAGAGGCGACGGAGATGAACCGTGTGCGATAGTAAATCACCGAGATTGAATGGGAATCCAAATTTCCTTTGTCTTTCATCCATGAGGTTTTTTTCTACGATGAACATAAACCCTTCTAATCACCGTGTTTAAATTTGACACTTTTTCGGGTTCATTTACAATATTTAGGGGATTATGTGCATTTTTTAGGCATTAATGCATGTAATTCAAATTCAAACAATTGGTGCATGAAAGGGTGCACAAGAACAGTCTGGAAAAACCATACTCGTGGTATTTAGTAATTTCACAAGCCTTTTACAAGGAATGGGCAGAGATTTCAATGGAGTCAACCACAAATGCGTCATTTACTGGGTTATCAACTATAGAACAATGAAATATGTGCTTGAAAAACATGATGGCTGGCATGGTGCCATGGTATGGCCTTGATGACCCACAAGTGTAGGGGATCTATCATAGCCTTTTTGATAAGTAAGAGTGTCGAACCCAACGAGGAGCAGAAGGAAATGATAAGCAATTTTCAGTAAGGTATTCTCTATAAGCACTGAAATTATCGGTAACATATAGTTTTGTGATAAGGTAATTTGTAACGAGTAACAAGTAATGCAAGTAAATAAGGTGCAGCAAGATGGCCTAATCCTTTTTGTAGCAAAGGACAAGCCTGGACAAACTCTTATATAAAGGAAAGCGCTCCCAAGGACACATGGGAATTATCGTCAAGCTAGTTTTCATCACGTTCATATGATTCACGTTTGGTACTTTGATAATTTGATATGTGGGTGGACCGATGCTTGGGTACTGCCCTTACTTGGAAAAGCATCCCACTTATGATTAACCCCTATTGCAAGCATCCGCAACTACAACAAAAGTATTATGGTAAACCTAACCATAGCATGAAACATATGAGCCCCTTACGAAGCAACGCATAAAATAGGGTTTAAGCTTCTGTCACTCTAGCAACCTATCATCTACTTATTACTTCCCAATGCCTCCCTCTAGGCCCAAATAATGGTGAAGTGTCATGTAGTCGACGTTCACATGACACCACTAGAGGGATGACAACATACATCTCATCAAAATATTGAACGAATACCAAATTCACATGACTACTTATAGCAAGACTTCTCCCATGTCCTCAGGAACAAACGTAACTACTCACAAAGCATATTCATGTTCATAATCAGAGGGGTATTAATATGCCTAATGGATATGAACATATGATCTTCCACCAAGTAAACCAACTAGCATCAACTACAAGGAGAAATCAATACTACTAGCAACCCACAGGTACCAATCTGAGGTTTGGATACAAAGATTGGATATAAGAGATGAACTAGGGTTTGAGATGAGATGGTGCTGGTGAAGATGTTGATAGAGATTGACCCCCTCCCGATGAGAGGATCGTTGGTGATGACGATGGTGATGATTTCCCCCTCCCGGAGGGAAATTTCCCTGGTAGAACAGCTCCACCGGAGCCCTAGATTGGTTCCGCCAAGGTTCCGCCTCATGGCGGCGGAGTTTCGTCCCGTGAGCTTGCTTATGATTTTTTTCTCGATGAAAGACTCCATATAGCCAAAGATGGGCATCGGAGGGCCACCAGGGGGCCCACGTGGCAGGGGGGCGCTCCCAGGGGGGTAGGGCGCGCCCCCACCCTTGTGGACGGTGGGTGGCCCCCCTCTAGTACTTCTTTCGCCCAATATTTTTTATATATTCTAAAACATGCTCCCGTGATGTTTCAGGACTTTTGGAGATGTGCAGAATAGGTCTCTAATATTTGCTACTTTTCCAGCCCAGAATTCCAGCTACCGACATTCCCCCTCTTCATGTAAACCTTGTAAAATAAGAGAGAATAGGCATACGTATTGTGACATAGTGTGTAATAATAGCCCATAATGCAATAAATATTGATATAAAAGCATGATGCAAAATGGACGTATCAACTCCCCCAAGCTTAGACCTCGCTTGTCCTCAAGCGAAAGCCGATATCGAAAAATATGTCCACATGTTTAGAGATAGAGGTGTCGATAAAATAAAATATGGACATGAGGGCATCATGATCATTCTTAGAACAGCAACATATACATATTGTCATATGATCTCTTATGCTAAAGTAACAATTCATTCACATACTCAATTATAAATCAGAAACTTCATTGAAAACTAACAAACTATAATCTCAGTCACTGAAGCAATTGCAATTTATCATAACATAGGAAAGAGTCAATATAATAGCTTCTCAGCAAGTCCACATACTCAACCATCTTTTAGTCTTTCACAATTGCTAACACTCACGCGATATTTATGGTTATGAAGTTTTAATCTGACATAGAGAAAGATAGGGGCTTATAGTTTTGACTCCCAACTTTTTACCTCAAGGGTAATGTCAACAATAATAGTTCATGAAAACCCACATCCAATTGGCCATATATATCAGGATCTTTCCAACACATTGTGATTGCCAAAGGATAAAATGTAAAAAAGGAAAGGTGAAGATCACCATGACTCTTTGCATGAAGTATAAGACAAGAATAAAAGATAGGCCCTTCGTAGAGGGAAGCGGAGGTTGTCATGTGCTTTTATGGTTGGATGCATGAAATCTTAATGCAAAAGAATGTCACTTTATATTGCCACTTGTGATATGGACCTTTATTATGCAGTCCGACGCTTTTATTTCTTCCACATCACAAGATCGTATAAAGCTTATTTTCTCCACACTAATAAGTCATGCATATTTAGAGAGCAATTCTTATTGCTTGCAATGATGACAACTTACTTGAGGGATCTTACTCAATCCATAGGTAGGTATGGTGGACTCTCATGGCAAAACTGGGTTTAGGGATATTTGGAAGCACAAGTAGTATTTCTACTTGGTGCAAAGAAATTGGCTAGCAAGAGAGGGAAAGGCAAGCTCAACATGTTGGATGATCCATGACAATATAATTTATCTCAGATGTAAGAAAACATAACCCATTACGTTGTCTTCCTTGTGCAACGTCAACTCTTTAGCTTATCATACTTCAATGAGTGCCCACAATTATAAAAGATGTCCAAGATAGTATATTTATACGTGAAAAGCTCTCTTTCTTTATTACTTCCTATTAATTGCAACGATGACCAAGACTATGTTTGTCAACTCTCAACAACTTTTATTCATCATACTCTTTATATGTGAAGTCACTACTCCCCATAAGATCCATATGATCTCTTTATTTCTTTTTATTTCTTCTCTTTTATTCTATTCCCTCAAGATCATAGCAAAATAATCAAGCCCTTGACTCAACACTAATCTTTATTATATATAGCTCATGGACTCGATTACATAGAAGGATCATAAAGAAAAACTCGCAACTAGATCATACTAAAACTTTATTCTACTAGATCAAGATATTACCAAAAGGATCGAACTAAGAAAAATGGTAAAGATAAAAGTGATGGTGATACGATACCGGGGCACTCCCCCAAGCTTGGCAGTTGCCAAGGGGAGTGCCCATACCCGTGTGTTTATGTGTCCTTCTTCGGGGGTGGTGATGTGATATTCTTGGCGATGATGCCCCTCAGGATACGATTCTCTTCTTCGAGCTTATTGACTTGCTGCTTGAGGTCCATTATTTCCTTACGGAGCTTGCCCGTGACGGCTAAAGCTCCCTTCACCCAAGGATGTTGCATAGCCGTGGGAGAACAAGTAACACTCTTTTTCATATTTTCATAAGAAAGAAATCTAACATTGGAAGGGATGACCGAGTTTGGAATAGCTGAGCTCTGTAGTTCCCCCATAGTGAATCCCGCTCAGAAACGAGAAGTAACTTCTTCATCCTCCTCCATGGCATCTATCCTTTTCAAATCGTCCTCCATCTCTTCCTTAGTTGATGGCCCAAAGTGGTTAGCATTGCTGTTTGCTCTTGGCCCCGGTGTCGGATGAGACACCCGACTCTCCCCGACTGACTCTTGAGAAGACATCTTGCTCTAAATCTGTAGCAGAAACAACTCGAAACAAAGACAGAGGATATTTTCGTGATACAGTGGTCAAAACCTTCGGGAGATTATATAATGAATTTTTACGAACAAAAAGAAGTATCGTGCAAGAAAACAGAGTTCGGAGAGCTCAAGAGGTGCCCATGAGGTAGGGGGCGCGCCTAGGGGGATAGGGCGCGCCCTCCACCTTCGTGGAAGCCTCGTGTCCTTTCCGGTCTGCTTCTTATTTTTCCTATTTTCTTAACTATTCCAAAACGGAGAAAAATTACCATTAGAACTGTTTTGGAGTCGGTTTACTTACCGTACCACATACCTATTCCTTTTCGGAGTCTAAAACGTTCTAGAAAGTGTCCCTTATGTATTCCTCCGGGGTTACAGTTTCAATAACATTAGTTTCAACATTTATAGGATTACCTAAGATATAATGTTTGATTCTTTGACCGTTCACCACCCTCGGATTTGTGCCTTCGAACTTGTTGATTTTTATGGCACCGGAATGGTAGACCTCCTCGATGATGTAAGGACCTTCCCATTTAGAGAGGAGTTTGCCTGCAAAAAATCTTAAATGAGAGTTGTATAATAACAATACATAATCACCTACATTAAACTCACGTTTTGTATCCTTTTTTCATGCCATCTTTTAACTTTTTCTTTAAACAGTTTGGCATTCTCATAAGCCTGGGTTCTCCATTCATCAAGTGAGCTAATGTCAAAAAGCCTCTTCTCACCGGCCAGTTTGAAGTCATAGTTGAGCTCTTTAATAGCCCAATATGCCTTATGTTCTAATTCAAGAGGTAAGTGACATGCTTTACCATAAACCATTTTATACGGAGACATACCCATAGGATTTTTATATGCAGTTCTATAAGCCCATAATGCATCATCAAGTTTCTTGGACCAATTCTTTCTAGATCTATTAATAGTCTTTTGCAAAATTAATTTAAGCTCTCTATTCTTAAGTTCTACTTGACCACTAGACTGTGGATGCTATGGAGATGCAATTATATGATTAACATCATACTTAGCAAGCATTTTACGAAAAGCACCATGAATAAAATGTGAATCACCACTACTAGGAAAAACCTTACCAGTAGCGTAGGTTTTTGGACTACCAGTAGCCTAGGTTCCCACGCTACTGCTATGACGCTACAACTATTTTTTAGCAGTAGCGTGCCCCATGCTACAACTAAAAAGTTAGTAGTAGCACGCGCAACCCACGCTACTACTATTCCTAAGTACTAGTAGAATGCCCTTCTTCCCCCACGCTACTGCTAAGTAATTAAAATTTTAAAAAAAAGTTAGATGCAATATTTATGGATGGAAATCAAGACACATCTAGTGCAAAGGTCACAAAACCATCGTAGCACTTGCAGCGTTCATGTATACAACATTGAAAATCTGAACTCAAAGAAATCATGAGATCCCATTTATACATCAGATGCACACAACCATCACGAAAGGTGGGTACCTTCCCTAGCGTCCCACCACCAACCTAACCAGACCACTTTTCTAAATGTATCTACCAAGGAGTCGAGGTCCTTCACCTCAGCATCCTCCAGACGGTGGCATCGAGGTCCTCCACCTCGGCAACCTCCTTACGGTGGCGCCAAGGTCCTCCACCTCGTCGACCTCCAGTGTCACAATCACCTGGACAATCATCTGTGTGACACAGTCACCGGGCTTCATGGTGAAGTCCGTCTCTGAATTGTTGAAGAGCACGATGCCCATCGGGTGCGGTAGTCCGTGACGATCACCCCTGCGCCCATGTCGAGAAAGTGAAAACTGCTTGTTAGTTCTTGTCCTTGTGTAGATCCGGTAGGGTATTTTCTTCATTTATCAATCTCTTTTAGTCTTTTATGAATCCTCGAAATAGAAACGCACCTACTAAATGCATACCCTAGCTATACGTGTTCATGCTATCTTGTTCAACATTCTGTTCAACATTTATTGTTGCATGGATAGGGAAATAGACAACCAAGGACTTCAGAAAATCAATTCCCACTGTTTTTTCAAAACAGGGAATAGGCAAAGTCTATTTTGAATTTTGATATTCCATGCCAACTTCAAGTATATATGCTACCATGTAATCCTGGAACGTGGATCAAAAATGAGATTTCAGGCTTTGTCAACCTTACCATGATCAGTACTAAATTCTCTAGGCTGCTCAACCTTTCCTTGTAGGGATCATTTCTTTCACCTAGTATCTCGTTGTTAAGTTTGGGAAGAAACCTGCTTACGTTCAGATAGTCATCCATATCCTGAAGAAAAACATAGTATACATTTTCAGTGACTCACAATACATCATCGACTATTGCTCTGGTTTACTCTAAGAATAATTGTTAAAGATCAGCCAATGTTTTCTTACAATCTTCCACTCTGTGAAGTAGAAGTAAAAACTGAAAGCGAAAAACTGAGCGATTTCTATTAACAAGACATCGCCTATGTAATATTGTATTGAAACAGACAAACTGAAATATTAGAACGATCTTATTATCTACTGAACACCGACCCTCACTTGTTAATCTTGTTCAGATGTTCACTTACTGCACATCTAAACATCTGCATACAGGTACAAACAGGCTTCTGATGACCAAACATATTTTTTCATCAATTAGATTTACATGGCACATTTTTCCCCATCAGTTAGCTACAAGACTCTACATACATACATGCAAAGCAATTTTCACCAAGAATCAGCTCCTTGCATATATAATGAATTAATTTTCCGTATTATTCTTAATGACAATTTTATAAAAATCAAAAACTACTTTATTTTGAGGTTGTACTTGCAAGTTACATATACTATTCATAAATAAAAAGAAACAGCAGGTGCAGTGTTGTACTTGCAACACAAGCAGAGCACTGAAGCTCAAAATGTAAAACCACTTGGCCAACAGCAAGAAGACAGGGGCATTTATGAATGACCATTTAATATTGTAGGACACAGAGAACTCCTAACAGAACCCTCAGTCGTTAAACAAATTTAATTCTAAATAAAAGGAATACACATTTATGCAGTATGAGATCATGTTAATTGGTTGCAAGACTGAAGATGGTCCAATGCTAGTGCCATCAGAACTGAGCTATTCAAATTCAGGATACTGAAATGTGAAAACAGTGTGCAGATTACTACTATCCATGGTGGAAAGTAAAAGGGACCCAATATATAACTTAAATACAACCTAGTTAGTTAGTGGAGCTTAATTCATCAGCCACATTAGTACGGACATTACAAATTGCCATAAGCAAAGCAGCAGCTACATGCGGGGCTAATAAGCAGTTGATACGCCACAACAATACAGACAGATTGCGCGGACACAAACATTAGTCCATCCACGATATGATTAGAAAGTTAGTAGCATAATGCATCAAGCATGCTTACTAACTTAGTAGCCACCAGCACAATATTCTGCCGCTTATAATATAAATTTGATTATAACAAGAGGAGAAGAGGGGGTGAGAAGAGTTTCCTGGTGACAGGATTAGCTGGTCCGGCAATAGGGAACTTCAAATACTCAGTATCCCAT
This sequence comes from Triticum aestivum, assembly GCF_018294505.1. NCBI lineage: Eukaryota > Viridiplantae > Streptophyta > Magnoliopsida > Poales > Poaceae > Triticum > Triticum aestivum. The sequence continues at coordinate 277,937,211 of NC_057812.1, read as the reverse complement.
TCAATTTTGACTACTCATGAATTTTGTGGCATCAAATGTGTCAAGCTAAAAAAATCATAAAGAAGCTATACTATGATAACCCAAGCTGACTGCAATTTGTGAAATCACAAATAGCATTAGTTGACATAAAGCTTTGTGCTGATCACAATTTAACTTCATTTTAAAATCCCAGTCACCTCCATTTGTTCACCCATGCCCTTTATCAGCAGCTCAGCTGCCACTAAGTCAACACCACACCTTTTGTGGTCCAGGCTATCTATCCTATAACAGTGCATGACTGAATTCATGACACAAAGTAGTTACAGAACAATGAAAGAATGCCGAAACACATAAACAAGAATTGGCATTTCTTGCTTCCTTAAGAATGTTTGCCATAAACATAGCTGAGCTAATTTAGGTAGATTAGATTATCGTTATTTGTAAAATAAAAATGCCATTGCATCTCATTTAAGTAAAATTCAGCTCTAAGTATTGCACTCCTACATTATACAGTGGATAAACATACATTGAGAACCTGAACAACTAAAAATACAACATCTATTATATACAGGAAGAACAATGCATAAATAAGTGTCTGTGAATAATTAAAAAAACTTCAATGTAAATTACTATTTTTGATAAATAAATGAAGATAAAATAGCAGCAACATGTGCAAGCTAACCTAATTAAAAATTCGGTTTTCTCCTCTTTGAAGATAAAAAAGTTTTAGTTTGGTTGTGACACCTAACGCCATTAATCCAGGCAGAGCATGAGAGGGAGAGAGGGACCTTGAAGAGTAGGAAGAAGCAAACCCGGAGGAGCAGTGGTCTTCTCTTCACTTGTAGGTGGAGCCCTGTGCGTGACCCCCATGGAGAAGAGAACAAGGATGGAACCCTGCTGCCCTGTGCGTGAGGAATCAAGGAAATCAGGGAAGGTAATCCAAGATGGTCAAGGAAATCAAGGATGGAGCCCTGCTGCCCTGCTACCTTGGCTTGACGATTTGCAGGTCCGCTCCATCCACTGGGCCATCTCCGTGGAGGTCGTGGCGGATGGATCTAACCTACACGGCCGATCTTCCTCCCGCTTGCCTTGTCTTCAGATGGGGGAAGGAGGAGACGGTGTGGGAGGCGTCCATGGAAGAGATGGATCCACGGGCAAAAGGGAGAGAAAGTGTGGGGATGGTGGCCGGCGGTGATGGAAGAAGGCGGAAGGCACCGAGGTTGGATCTGGATCAGAGTGTGGGGGGGGGGAGTAAGTTCGTAGTGGTAGCGCGGTCTGGGGAACACACGCTACTACTATGGCCAGTCCCGAGGGCATGACGAGAACCACTTAGTAGTAGCGCGGCTAGACAAAACCAACGCTACTGCTAAGTTATACCAGTAGCGTGTTTGGTACCTAGCGCTACTGGTAATTACCAGTAGCGTGGTGGCCTAAACAGATGCTACTAGTAAATTTCTACCTATAAGCTATTTCCTAGTAGTGCACCATCAGTCATTAAGTATCTAGGGACTCCAGACCTCGGAAAAATAACTTATTTAAGCATCTTAATAGAGGTGTTATGATCAGCACTACTAGTTGGAATGGCCTCTACCCACTTAGTAATGTAATCAACAACAACTAAAATATGTGTGTACCCATTAGAGGAAGGAAAAGGCCCCATATAATCAAAGCCCCAAACATCAAATGGTTCAATAACAAGTGAATAATTCATAGGCATTTCTTGACGTCTACTAAAATTACGAATTCTTTGACATTCATCACAAGACAAAACAAACTTACGGGCATCCTTGAAGAGAGTAGGCCAATAAAAACTGGATTGCAATACCTTATGTGCAGTTCTGTCTCCAGCATGGTGTCCTCCATAAGCCTCAGAGTGACACTTGCGTAGGATCTGTTCCTCTTCATGCTCAGGTACACAATGTCTAATAACACCATCTACTCCTTCTTTATAAAGATGTGGGCCATCCCAAAAGTAGTGTCTTAAATCATAGAAGAACTTTTTCTTTTGCTGGTATGTGAAACTAGGTGGTATAAATTTAGCAACAATGTAATTAGCATAATCAGTATACCATGGAGCAGTACGAGAGGCATTTATGACAGCTAATTGTTCATCAGGAAAGCTATCATCAATAGGTAGTGGGTCATCAAGAACATTCTCTAACCTAGAAAAGTTGTCTGCAACGGGGTTCTCAGCTCCTTTTCTATCAATAATATGCAAATCAAATTCTTGAAGCAAGAGAACCCATCTAATAAGTCTAGGTTTAACATCTTTCTTTTCCATAAGATATTTAATAGCAGCATGATCAGTGTGAACAGTTACTTTAGAATCAACAATAAGGTCTGAACTTATCACAAGCAAATAATACTGCTAAAAATTCTTTTTTAGTAGTAGCATAATTTCTTTGGGCACTGTCTAGAGTTTTACTAGCATATTGAATAACATTTAATTTCTTATCAACTCTTTGTCCTAGAACAGCCCCTACAGCCTAATCACTAGCATCACACATAATTTCAAATGGTAAATTCCAATCAGGAGGTTGAACAATAGGTGCAGAAATCAAAGCGTTCTTAAGTATTTGAAATGCTTCTACACATTCATCATCAAAGACAAAAGGGACATCTTTTTGTAAGAGATTAGTCAGAGGCCGAGAAATTTTAGAGAAGTCCTTAATGAACCTCCTATAAAAACTGGCATGACCAAGGAAACTTCTTATACCTTTAATGTCCTTGGGACATGGCATCTTTTCAATAGCATCAACCTTAGCTTTATCAACTTCAATACCTCTTTCTGAAATTTTATGCCCCAAGACAATACCTTCATTAACCATAAAGTGACACTTCTCCCAATTCAAGACAAGATTAGTTTATTCACATCTCTGCAAAACTCGATCAAGGTTGCTTAAGCAATCATCAAAATAAGTCCCATAAATAGAGAAATCATCCATGAATACCTCAACAATATTTTCACGGAAGTCAGAGAATATAGCAGTCATACATCTTTAAAATGTAGCAGGTGCATTACATAAACCAAAAGGCATGCGTCTATAAGCAAAGGTACCGAAAGGGAAAGTAAAAGTTGTCTTTTCTTGATCCTCTTTTGACACATGCATTTGAGAGAAACCAGAATAACCATCTAGAAAGCAAAAATGTGTATGTTTGGATAATCTTTCTAGCATTTGATCAATAAAAAGTAAAGGGTAATGATCCTTTTTAGGTGCTTTATTTAATTTGCGGAAATCAATTACCATCCTATAACCTTTAACAATTCTTTGTGGGATCAATTCATCTTTATCATTAGGAACAACAGTAATACCTCCCTTCTTAGGGACACAATGGACAGGACTTACCCACTGACTATCAGCAACGGAATAAATTATACCTACCTCAAGAAGCTTTAGTATTTCTTTTTTTACCACTTCTTTCATCTTAGGATTTAACCATTGTTGGTGATCAACAACCGGTTTGGCATCCTTCTCCAATTTTATTTTGTGCTGGCATAGAGTGGGATTAATGCCCTTAAGATCATCGAGAGTATATCTAATAGCAGTACATTGCTTCTTCAGAGTTTTCAATAATTTCTTTTCTTCATGCTCCGAAAGGTTAGCACTAATAATAACATGATATATCTCTTTCTCATCGAGATAAGCATATTTAAAAGTATCAGGTAAAGGTTTAAGCTCAAACACAGGATCACCCTTAGGTGGAGGGGGATCCCCTAGGATTTCAACAGGAAAGTTGTGTTTCAAAATAGGTCTTTATTTAAAGAATACTTCATCTATTTCCCTTCTTTCATTCATAAACATATCATTTTCATGGTCTAGCAAATATTGTTCTAAAAGATCAGTAGGAGGCACGATAATAGAAGCAAGACCAATAATTTCATCTTTACTAGGCAATTCTTTATCATGGGGTTGTCTACGAAATTTAGAAAAATTAAACTCATGAGACATATCCCCTAAACCAACAGAAACAATATCCTTATTGTAGTCTATCTTAGCATTAACAATATTCAAGAAGGGTCTACCAAATATAATGGGACAAAAGTCATCTTGTGGGGAACCAAGAACAAGAAAATCAGCAGGATATTTAACTTTCCCACACAAGACTTCAACATCTCTAACAATCCCAACTGGTGAAATAGTATCTCTATTGGCAAGCTTAATTGTAACATCTATATCTTCTATCTCAGCAGGTGCAATATCATGCGTAATTTCTTTGTATAAGGAATGAGGTATTGCACTTGCACTAGCACCCATATCACATAAGCCATGATAGCAATGATCTCCTATTTTAATAGAATAACAGGCATGCCTACAACATGTCTATGTTTACTTTTAGTATCTGGTCTAGCAATTCTAGCAGATTCATTGCAGAAGTAAATAACATGCCCATCAATATTATCGGCCAAGAGATCTTTAACCATAGCAACACTAGGTTCAACCTTAATTTGCTCAGGGGGTTTAGGTGTCTTAATATTACTTTTGTTAAGCACAGTTGAAGCTTTAGCATGATCCTTTATTCTAACAGGGAAAGGTGGTTTCTCAATATAAGAAGTAGGAACAACAGGATCATTATAAGTGATAGTCTTTTCTTAAACTTTAATAGGTGAAACTACTTTTACTTCAATGAGAGGATTATATTTAAACCACTTCTCCTTAGAGAGGTCAACATGAGTAGCAAAGGATTCACAGAAAGAATCTACTATCCCAGAGTCAAGTCCATATTTAGTGCTAAATTCACAGAAAGCATCGGTATCCATAAAGATTCAACACAATCAAACTTAGGTGTTATACCTGACTCCTTACCTTCATCGAGGTCCCAATCTTCAGAGTTGCGTTTAATTCTTTCCAATAAATCCCATTTGAATTCAATAGTCTTCATCATAAGAGATCGAGTACAAGACGTATCAAGCATGGAGCGATTACTGAGAGAAAGCCGAGCATAATTTTTTTGAATAATAATTTCTTTTGAGAGATCATGATTGTGGCATGAATATAACATTGACTTAAGGCTCCCCCAAGATTGAGCGATGCTTTCTCCTTCGCGAGGCCAAAAATTATATATATAATTACGATCACGATGAACAAGATGCATATGATAAAACTTCTGGTGAAATTCCAATTTCAATCGTTGGTAGTTCCATGATCCAATATCAGCACATAGCCTCAACCATGTAAATGCATCTCCCTTCAAAGATAAAGGGAAGACCTTCTTCTTGATAACATCCTCGAGCATACCTGCAATCTTAAATAATCCACAAACTTCATCCATATAGATTAGGTGCAAATCGGGATGTAATGCTCCATCACCTGTGAAAGGATTAGCTAGCAGTTTCTCTATCATACCTGAAGGAATTTCAAAGCAAACATTTTCGGTAGGTTCAGTAGGTTGAGGAGCAACTCTTTTCTCTACTGGTCGGGGTGAAGATACCCCGAACAAGCCCCTCAAAGGATTATGTTCCATAGTAATAAGTGACAGTAAATTTCAGCATAGTACTATATGAATTTTTCATTACCAAATTACACCTACCAAAGGTGCTTCACTCCCCGGCAACGGTGCCAGAAAAGAGTCTCGATGACCCACAAGTGTAGGGGATCTATCGTATCCTTTTCAATATGAAAGAGTGTCGAACCTAACGAGGAGCGGAAGGAAATGATAAGCAGTTTTCAGTAAGGTATTCTTTGCAAGCACTGAAATTATCGGTAACAGATAGTTTTGTGATAAGGTAATTTGTACCGAGTAACACGTAATGCAAGTAAATAAGGTGCAGCAAGATGGCCCAATCCTTTTGTAGCAAAGGACAAGCCTGGACAAACTCTTATATAAAGGGAAGCGCTCCCAAGGACACATGGTAATTATCGTCAAGCTAGTTTTCATCATGTTCATATGATTCGCGTTCGGTACTTTGATAATTTGATATGTGGGTGGACCGGTGCTTGGGTACTGCCCTTACTTGGACAAGCATCCCACTTATGATTAACCCATATTGCAAGCATCCGCAACTACAACAAAAGTATTAAGGTAAACCTAACCATAGCATGAAACATATGGATCCAAATCAGCCCCTTACAAAGCAACACATAAACTAGGAATTAAGCTTCTATCACTCTAGCAACCCATCATATACTTATTACTTCCCAATGCCTCCCTCTAGGCCCAAATAATGGTGAAGTGTCATGTAGTCGATGTTCACATGACACCACCAGAGGGATGATAACATACATCTCATCAAAATATCGAACGAATACCAAATTCACATGACTACTTATAGTAAGACTTCTCCCATGTCTTCAGGAACAAACATAACTACTCACAAAGCATATTCATGTTCTTAATCAGAGGGGTATTAATATGCATAATGGATCTGAACATATGATTTTCCACCAAGTAAACCAACTAGCATCAACTACAAGGAGTAATCAACACTACTAGCAACCCACAAGTACCAATCTGAGGTTTGGATACAAAGATTGGATACAAGAGATGAACTAGGGTTTGAGATGAGATGGTGCTGGTGAAGATGTTGTAGGATCGAAAGTATGTCTAGAGGGGGGGGGGTGATTAGACTACTTGACCAAATAAAAATGTAGCCTTTTCCCAATTTTAAGTCTTGGCAGATTTTAGCAACTTAGCACAAACTAGTAATCAACCTACACATGCAATTTTAAGAGTATAGTAGGGGAATGTAAAACAATTGCATATGAAGGTAAAGGGAGGAGTTTGGAGGGAGAAAACGCAATGTAGACACGGAGATTTTTGGCGTGGTTCCGATAGGTGGTGCTATCGTACATCCACGTTGATGGAGACTTCAACCCACGAAGGGTAATGGATGAGCGAGTCCACGGAGGGCTCCACCCACGAAGGGTCCACGAAGAAGCAACCTTGCCTATCCCACCATGGCCATCGCCCATGAAGGACTTGCCTCACTAGGGTAGATCTTCACGAAGTAGGCGATCTCCTTGCCCGTACAAACTCCTTGGTTCAACTCCACAATCTTGACGGAGGATCCCAAGTGACACCTATCCAATCTAGGAGAAACCACTCTCCAAAAGGTAATAGATGGTGTGTTGATGATGAACTCCTTGCTCTTGTGCTTCAAATGATAGTCTCCTCAACACTCAACTCTCTCTCATAGGATTTGATTTGGTAGAAAGATGATTTGAGTGGAAAGCAACTTGAGAAAGGCTAGAGATCAAGATTTATGTGGTTGGATTGGAATATCTTGACCTCAGCACAAGTGTAGGTGGTTCTCTCTCAGGAAATGTATGTTGGAAGTGTAGGCATATTCTGATGGCTCTCTCCACGAATGAAGAGTGGGTGTAGGGGTATATATAGCCTCCACACAAAATCTACCGTTACACACAAATCACCAAACTTGGTGGGACCGAATCATATAACTCGGTCAGACCAATTTAGTTCAAAATGTGAACGTTAAGATTTTTGGTGGGACCGATATGTCTACTGAGAACCAAGGTATCAATCCAGTTGGAGATCACGCTCAAGTCCCACGCACCTAAACAAACAAATAAGAACCTCGCAACCAACGCGAAAAAGGGGTTGTCAATCCCTTCACGGTCACTTACGAGAGTGAGATTTGATAGATATGATAAGATAATATTTTTGCTATTTTTATGATAAAGAGAAATAAAGATGCAAGGTAAAATAGATGGTAATAGAAATAACTAAGTATTGGAAGATTAATATGATGGAAGATAGACTCGGGGGCCATAGGTTTCACTAGTGGCTTCTCTCAAGAGCATAAGTATTACGGTGGGTAAACGAATTACTGTGAAGCAATTGATAGAATTGAGCATAGTTATGAGAATATCTATGTATGATCATGTATATAGGCATCACGTCCGAGACAAGTAGACCGAAGCGATTCTGCATCTACTACAATTACTCCACACATCGACCGCTATCCAGCATGCATCTAGAGTATTAAGTTCAAGAGAACAGAGTAATGCTTTAAGGAAGATGACATGATGTAGAGGGATAAACTCATGCAATATGATATAAACCACATCTTTTTATCCTCGATGGCAACAATACAATACGTATTGGTTCCCTTTCTGTCACTGGGATCGAACACCACAAGATTGAACCCAAAGCTAAGCACTTCTCCCATTGCAAGAAAGATCAATCTAGTAGGCCAAACCAAACTGATAATTCAAAGAGACTTGCAAAGATAAACCAATCATACATAGGCTGCAGGGTTTAGGTCAAAAATAAACATTAGGTAAGGTAGGTATCCAATAAATATTTATCTATCGATAATTTTATGGTATATTCGGGCGTCCTTTGCTTAAAAAAAGAGTAACAAAAGGAACAAAAAATCCTTTTTTGGATGGAAAAACTCTGACTTCCTAGTTTTAGTTAGTAGAAACCTAATTGGTTAAAATTCCGTCCAGTAAAATGAAAAGAATTCAGAGGAGAATCAAATATTGTTCATAGGTAATCTGGATCATAAACCCACAATTCATCGGATCTCGACAAACACACCGCAAAATATGATTACATTGAATAGATCTCCAAGAGAATCGAGGAGAACTTTGTATTGAGATCCAAAGAGAGAGAAGAAGCCATCTAGCTAATAACTATGGACCCGAAGGTCTGAAATAAACTACTCAGACATCATCAGAGAGGTCATGGAGTTGATGTAGAGGCCCTCCGTGATCAATGCCCCCTCCGGTGGAGCTCCGGAAAAGGCCCCGAGATGGGATCTCTCGAGTACAGAAGGTTGTGGCGGTGGAATTAGGTTTTCGTGGTGCTCCTAGATGTTTGGGGGGGTACGTGGATATGTATAGGAGGAAGAAGTACGTCGGTGGAGCAATGGATGGCCCACGAGAGTGGAGGGCGCGCCCGGGGGGTAGGCACCCCCCTACCTCGTGCCTTCCTCCCTTGTTTCTTGACGGCCACTCCAAGTCTCCTCGATCACGTTTGTTGAGAAAATCACGTTCCCGAAGGTTTCATTCCGTTTGGACTCCGTTTGATATTCCTTTTCATCGAAACCCTAAAATAGGCAAAAAACAGCAATTTGGGCTGGGCCTCCAGTTAGTAGGTTAGTCCCAAAATGATATAAAAGTGTAAAATAAAGCCCATTGACATCCAAAATGGATAATATAATAGCATGGAGCAATAAAAAATTATAGATACGTTGGAGATGTATCAGATCACTAAAAGTAAAATGTAGAGTCTTGTGCTTTGAGCTTGAGCCAATCTTTTATCCTTAGCATTTTGAGGGGTCCGCTTTCTAATCCATGCCATGCCAATCATTGAGCTTTTCCTAAAATATTTATCTTCAAGTAGCATTAGCTCAATGAGCTATATGTTGTTAGGAATTACCAAAACCACCCAGGGATAGTTGCACTTTCAGTCTCCCCCTTTTTGGTAATTGATGACAACATATAGATCAAAGCTTCGACAAATGATTATAAGATTGAAAAACATCGTCGCTTTGAGAAGTATGTGATAAGCAAGAGCTCCCCCTAAATTTGTACATTATTTAAAATTTGCTTTTGAATGCAAATGCACAATCGATTAAGATCATGGGTTACTCTTCCATGTCACATACATCTTGGTGGAGCGCTCAAAATGATAGAAATTAGAAGCATGCACTCATCACCAAGAAAGTGAATGATCATATATGGAATATAAAGGATAGCATCATTCAACCAAACGTTAATATAGCATATGATCAACCACATGATCACATAAGTATCTCACAAGGACACAAAAAGTTCAACCAAATGCAAGAGAGATAAAAAGCAAGACACTCTCTCTCGAAGCCTATGATCTATACATATTTCTCCCCCTTTGGCAACAAGTTACCAAAAAGTTTGAAAATGCATAGTGCTATACATCTCTCAGGATTGGTCTTAGGGAGGTGGTGTAGATAGAACTCCAAGGACGAAGGCTTCCAACGATGTAGTTGGAGCTGATGGAGTGGGTGCTGGAGGTGGCACTAGAGCTATAGCTGCTGGTGCTGACACTGAAGCTCTAGCATCTGAGACTGGCACTGCAGCAGACCTTGGACCTCGTGGCACACGCTGAAAAGCATCAGTGGTTGCTTTTCCTTTCCTCTCCTCTGCTTCCTCCTGAAGCTGCTCAACTGCAGTCTGAATCTCAGTCACCTTCTGATCAAGATCATAGAATTTTGTCTCCACAGTCCTCTCCAGGCTCTCCTGATTCTGAGTCAGGGTGGCCAAGCCCTTCTCAATCCTCAGTGTAGCTTGAATCAGATAGCCTAACTAATCTTGCTTGCTCTTCAGGAAGACTCGAGATGCCTCTTCAACACTTGGCATCTAGGCAGCTTTCTCAGCCTTTTCCTTGGCTCCCTTCTCCTGGACTTGAGCTGATGATGGTTCTTCCTCATTCATCACAACAGTGTTGTCTTCAAACTCATGATATAGAGGTAGATGCTCCTTGTCCAGCAAATAAGTCCCTGTGCCCATCTTAGAATTGATGAGCTCCTAAATATGTGGAGCATATCCACAACTCCTCTTTTGATCAGCAGCAGTCCTTTTGATCGTTTCTACAATCAAGCTCATAACTTCGAACTTCTGGGGAACATCAAAAATTTGCAGCATGTTGATGGAGTGTCCTCTGATCATCTTGTGATCTCCTGACTTGGGTAGCAATGTGTGCCTTAAGATCTAGTTAATGGTAGGCAGACCAGACAACAGATAGTGTACAGATCCAAGCTTATGTGTTTCCAAAGCTTTGTCAGGGATCTCCTTGTACATGTTTGCCATGGAGTTGTGGTCTTTCTTTTTCTTGGCATACACATCCAAGTCATCCTCATGTTCCTCTGGGGCATTGATTAGCTTGGCCCATTCATCAACTGTGGACTGGTACCCTCAGACATCCAAACTATCCTTCCATCTGGATAGAAGTGGGTAGTGGAGTAGAACTGCATGATCAACTCATCATTCCATTTGGTGAGCTTTTGTCCAACAAATTCATCTACTCCACAAGCCTTAAAGCTGGCATACACTCCTGGGAAGTGATCTTCATTTTCGCGGATGAATTCCCAATCAACCCATTTCATGTCACACACTATGGGCTTCTTATCAAGCAGAATGGTTTCATAGAAATCTTGTTGTTCCTTTGTATGGAACCTGTAGTCAACTGCAGTCCTCCTCCTAACAGCATAGGGATCAGACTGTCTCCATAACCTCAATCCTGCATCTTTCCTGATGTGCATGTCTTCAGCGACTGGATGAGCATCATTGTGGTCAGGAATTTTGGGCTTAAACTTCCTCAAAACATGAGAATCATCTTCTTCTTCAGCTTCAGGCACTGGGGCCTTGTTCTTCTCCTCAGCAGGTATAATCCTAGCGTTCCTCTTGGGTTTTGGGGGTTTCTGAGCAGCAGCCTTGGGAGCAGATTTGGGCTTAGATGGAGTAGCCCCTGACTTGATTGCATCTCCCATAAGCTTCTGACCCTTAGGATCTGGAGCAGCATCCTCTTCCTCTTCCTCTTCTTATGGATCTCTCATAATGGGGGATCTACCAAGCACTCTGGCAGTGGTATTCTTGACCCTTTCCTTCCTTTTCTTTCCTTCTCCAACTACCTCTTCAGTTGGCTTGGAGGTCTCAGCAGTTGAGGCTCTGTCCCTACACATGGGAATCCTCTTTGCTGGAGCCTTCTTGTGCATCCCTGGCTTTGTTGTAGCAGCTGAGCCATATTCTTTCTTCAGCACCTTCTTCTTGGAGATGACTTCCTCGTCAACAGCCACATAATCCTCATCTTCAGAATCTGAGGTTTTCTTCTTCCTTGTTCTGGTGGCTGCCTTGGGCAAGTTGCTTGGTGTGCTCCTGCTGCCATCATCAGAAGTGCTGGAGGGACTAGTTCCCTCACTCAACTGCACCTATTCCTCTGACTTGTTCTGGCTATCGCTCTGGTCAGACATATCTGCAAACTTACTGACAGTAGACCCTGTGAATAGATATAGATGAGGTAGAGTGGATGAGCATCACAAAGTGCAGAGTTTTTACAAAAAGAATGACTTAAAACTTAGTTTTAGTTCTTCACAGAAAGCATTTAGAAGCTACCGATTTGTAAACTCGGTGATACCGAAGCAGCTTTAGGAACCTAAACTAGTGAACTCGGTCAGACCGAGTCATAGTTCGGTGGCACCGAGACTGCTAGGGTTTCACAAAGAATCGAACTTGGTCACACCGATTTGCAGTTTTCGGTCAGACCGAAAGTGCACCTGCAATGGCCTAAGCCAAATCGATGAGACCGATTTCTACAATTCGGTCAGTCCGAGATGAGTCCGACGGAGACCTAACCATAAATTTTCAAATCAAACCTAACCTAAGGGATGTTTTCAGTGGATAGATTGATTGCATACGTGGTCATGATCATGGCAAAGTAATGTGCTACGAATCAGAGTTAAAGGAATAGCACAAAAGATCGAACTCATACCTAATTCGGTGGACTTCACTATGGCGGCAACGGAGGGGCAGAAATCCGTTGACGGCAACGGAAACCAGCGGCGGGAGGTCGCTGGTGGCGAGAGGATGATCCGGAGACCCGAGGCAGCAGAGCAGGACACGCGCGGGCTGAGAGGTTTTGAAGGAATTTCCAAAATCTCACCCGTGGGTATATATATCCCGACCCTGTCGGTGTGACCGAGAGGAACAACTCGGTGGCACCGAGATGCAGAATCGCAAGTGGTTGCTGCAACTCGGTGTGACCAAAAAGTTCTAATCGGTTGCACTGAGATTGAAAACCTAGATCAACTTAGTGATCTCGGTGTGACCGAAATGGATGACTCGATCATACCGAAATGCACAAAGAGGTTTTGGAAGTTTAAGTCTATGACGAATCAGGGACTCCAAGTGCTCCCCACACAGAGTGGTTCGAATCTGACTTGCTCAAACTTTGTGATGTAGCATGAATAGAGTTTGAGACGAGAAAAGCATAGATAGTTAGAGGGAGTTCTTAGGCATTCTTGTCCAGCCATTTGGCAAAAGAGAAAAGGCCAAATAATCAAAGCAACAAATGGATGTCCTCGAATGAGTAAAATATGCAACCAACATGCTCACACAATAAGATGGCAAATGAAATATGTGACAAAGCATGCACAATCACTCTAGCATCTATCAAGCAATTTGGCGATGACTAGGTCATCTATATATGAGTATATTGACTTAGGAGTCAAATGAGAACATTTGATCGTGGGTCATACTCATCGTTTAAGCACAAGTGGGGTTGCCACTTTTACATAAAGCATTATTGTGTTCACACCATTTGAGTTGCTTTAGCTCAATTGATTAGAGTAAAGCTCCCCCTAGATGTGATATCCCCCCTAAGAGGGATGAACTAACCTTGGGTTTTGTCAATGATGACTTCATGTAGGTGTTGAAAATGTAGATGCTCAATGTTGATGTAGATCTTTTGGAGCAATCCTTTGGAGTGAGTTGCACTTTCAATACCTACACGGGTTAGTCCCACAAGGAACAAACAAGGGTATCCATAGACATAGAGTGATGTTCACATATGATGATGTCCATGAAAGCATTAGGTTACCTTGTCCCTTGTCGTACCAACAAGAGGGTTTGTGACTCCTTGAACTAGTGCAAGATATGGAAGTTGTTTGCACTTGTCCTCGCCAAAATGATATGAGTGAAGTATGTTGGCGGAGTCACCCTCAAGAACTCTCTAGTTCTTCTTATTTAGGATCCACACCATCTTGATGGGAATCCTTGGAGTTGTAGTCGTACTTGATGAAGTAGAACTTGATGTAGTCTTGGGAACCCACTTGACCAAGGCTTTGGGAGCTTCCTCAAATGCATCAATCTCCTCTTGAAGATTGTCCTTGCCTTTTTGCTTGTGGCCTTGTGGTGGACGATCATCTTGAGCTTGTGTTCCTTGGAAAGAAGTAGGATCATACTTCTCTTGTTGAGGATCAATCTTCGTCTTGGGGTATTGATCTTATTCCCACTCAACTCCATTGGCATTGAACTTTCGTTCAAAACCGGCACCTTGATTCTTCCAGTGTCGTCCTTGCTTGCGTACAATTTCCTCAAATTGCTTACTTCCAGCAATGCTCTTGTAAACACCTTTCTCTATAATTCCCTTCAATAAGCTATTTTCTTGTTCAAGTGTAACTTGGCTAAGAGAATCATTAGTGGAATCAAGAGAACTACTAGAAGCAACATCATAGGGTTTAGCATGATTATTATTACTACTAGAAGAAGAATCTTTCTTACTCTTGTTGCTAGATTTAACTTGTGGCATGTAAGTAGACAAGAGTAAATGCTTGGCAATGTAAGAAGAACTTTTCTTGCAAAGATCATCATTGATCACTTTTAAGAACCCATGCTCTTGCTCAAGGTTGAGATTTTCAAAGCATAACTTCTCATGAGTCTTTAAAAGTTCTCGATGATTTTCCAAGGTAGTTTCATGAGCTAACTTAAGAGTGTTTAGCTCTTTAGTTAGACGCTCAATCTCCTTCTTATCATCATCATTCATTTTGTCTTGATTAGCATGATTAATAGCAAGTTCATCATAGTTTTCATCACTAGAATTGTCAACAAGTAAATCATCATCACCTAGCAAGTCATCTTCATCACTATTGAAATCAACATACTCGGGGTGTGATACCTTTGGGCCTTTAGCCATGAAGCATCTTCCAATTCCTTCATTTGGTGACTCAAATATGTCGTAGGAGTTGGTTGACACAAGTGCTAGACCGGCAACACCTTCATCTTGAGTATATTCGGAGTCAGAGTGATAACTTCTCTCAGAGTGATCGTCGGAGTCGGAGCCAGATACCCATTCACCAACGGGAGCTTGATGTCTCTGTTTTGTGTAGCTCCTTGATGATTTGTCATTCCTTTTCCGAATCCTTGCTTCTCCGTGATGTTCTTCGTTCATAACAGTCATCTCTACTCCTTCTCTCTCTTGGTGGTGATTCTTCTCTCCTACTCCTTCTTTTGGGAGAATCTTCTCTTCTTTTGTAGGGAGTCGTACACTCATTGGAGTAGTGTCTGGGTCTTCCACAATTATAGAAATTGCATTCACGACTTGAAGATCTTTTGTCATTGTAGGACCTTGACTTGGAACTTCTTTCCTTGCTTCTATTCTTGTAAAACTTGTTGAAGTTCTTCACCATTAGGCTCAATTCTTCATTGAAGTTTTGTTTCTCACTTGATTATGTGGGAGCATCACATGAGGCTTTGTAAGCACCACTCGACTTGTTGTGAAGCTCTTCCTTATCCTTGAGTGACATCTCATGAGCAACAATCCTTCCAATGACTTCTGTTGGCTTGAGATCTTTGTAATTGGGCATCATTTGGATTAATGTGCACATGGTATCATATTTTCCATCCAAGGCTCTTAGGATCTTCTTGATGATGAATCTATCGGTCATCTCTTCACTTCCTAAGCCGACAATCTCATTTGTGATGAGAGCAAGCCTAGAGTACATTTCAGTGAAACCTTCACCATCCTTCATTTCGAACTTGTCAAGTTAACTTTGAAGCACATCTAATTTGGATTCCTTGACGGAGTCGATACCTTCGTGCATATCAATCAAAGTATCCCAAATCTCCTTTGCATTCTCAAGACGGCTGATTTTGCTGAATTCTTTGCGGCACAATCTGTTGAAGAGAATATCACAAGCTTGAGCATTGTATTGCAGCATCTTCAACTCTTCCGCGCTAGCCTCATGGTTCGATTCTCTCCCATCAAAGAATTCACCTTGCAAGCCGCTACACACAATAGCCCAAACGGCGGGGTTATGTCCAAGAATATTCATTTTCATATTGTGCTTCCAACTAGCAAAATTAGTACCATCAAAGTAAGGACCTCTACGGTGGTAATTTCCCTCACTAGACGCCATACTCTCCTAGGTTGTGAAACCAAGGCTATGATCACCAAAGCTATGGAAATCAAGGCAAATGGATACCAAAGCTCTGATACCACTTGTAGGATCGAACGTATGTCCAAAGGAGGGGGGTGATTAGACTACTTGACGAAATAAAAATCTAGCCTTTTCCCAATTTTAAGTCTTGGCAGATTTTAGCAACTTAGCACAAACAAGTAATCAACCTACACATGCAATTTTAAGAGTATAGCAGTGGAATGTAAAACAATTGCATATGAAGGTAAAGGGAGGAGTTTGGAGGGAGCAAACGCAATGTAGACACGGAGATTTTTGGCGTGGTTCCGATAGGTGGTGCTATCGTACATCCACGTTGATGGAGACTTTAACCCACGAAGGGTAACGGTTGAGCGAGTCCACGGAGGGCTGCACCCACGAAGGGTCCACGAAGAAGCAACCTTGCCTATCCCACCATGGCCATCGCCCATGAAGGACTTGCCTCACTAGGGTAGATCTTCATGAAGTAGGCGATCTCCTTGCCCGTACAAACTCCTTGGTTCAACTCCACAATCTTGACGGAGGCTCCCAAGTGACACCTAGCCAATCTAGGAGAAACCACTCTCCAAAAGGTAATAGATGGTGTGTTGATGATGAACTCCTTGCTCTTGTGCTTCAAATGATAGTCTCCTCAACACTCAACTCTCTCTCATAGGATTTGATTTGGTAGAAAGATGATTTGAGTGGAAAGCAACTTGAGGAAGGCTAGAGATCAAGATTTATGTGGTTAGATTGGAATATCTTCACCTCAACACAAGTGTAGGTGGTTCTCTCTCAGGAAATGTATGTTGGAAGTGTAGGCATATTCTGATGGCTCTCTCCATGAATGAAGAGTGGGTGGAGGGGTATATATAGCCTCCACACAAAATCTAACTATTACACACAAATCACCAAACTCGGTGGGACCGAATCATATAACTCGGCCAAACCGATTTAGTTCAAAATGTGAACGTTAGGATTTTCGGTGTGACCGTTATGTCAACTCGGTGGGACCGATTCTATTAGGGTTAGGGCATAACGTAATATCGGTGATACCGATTACGCAAACTCGGTGGGACCGATTTTGGTAATAGGCAAACAGAGAGTTGGTCAGGCAAACTCGGTGGGACCGATTCGCTCATCTCGGTTAGACCGAAACCTTACGAAGGGGAAACAGAGAGTTTGCATTGCAATCTCGGTGGGACCGATCGCTCATCTCGGTTGGACCAAAACGTTACGAAGGGAAACCGAGAGTTTGCAATCCCATCTTGGTGAGACCGAGATCCCTATCGGTGAGACCAAAGTGACTAGGGTTTCTGACAGTAGCTATGTCAAGTGAACTCGGTGGCGCCGGATAGAAGATTTTGGTGGGGCCGAGTTTGACTTTGGGTTTGGGACATATGTGGATATGGGAAAGTAGTTGAGGGTTTTTGGAGGATATCACTAAGCATTTTAAGCAAGCAACTCATTAAGCAACACCTCACCCCCTTTTAATAATATTGGCTTTTCCTATGGACTCAATGTGATCTTGGATCACTAAAAGTAAAATGTAGAGTCTTGCGCTTTGAGCTTGAGCCAATCTTTTGTCCTTAGCATTTTGAGGGGTCCACTTTCTAATCCATCCATGCCAATCATTGAGCTTTTCCTAAAATATTTATCTTCAAGTAGCATTAGCTCAATGAGCTATATGTTGTTTGGAATTACCAAAACCACCCAGGGATAGTTGCACTTTTAGATGTTGATGGAGATTGACCCCCTCCCGATGAGAGGATCGTTGGTGATGACGATGGTGATAATTTCCCCCTCCCAGAGGGAAGTTTCACCGGCAGAATAGCTCCGCCGGAGCCCTAGATTGGTTCCGCCTCGTGGCGGCGGAATTTCGTCCCATGAGCTTTCTTACAATTTTTTCCTCGATGAAAGACTCCGTATAGCCAAAGATGGTCATCGGAGGGCCACCAGGGGGCCCACGAGGCAGGGCGTGCCCCCCACCCTCGTGGACGATGGGTGGCCCCCCTCTGGTACTTCTTTCGCCCAATATTTTTTATATATTCTGAAACATGCTCCCGTGAAGTTTCAGGACTTTTGGAGATGTGCAGAATAGGTCTCTAATATTTGCTCCTTTTCCAGCCTAGAATTCCAGCTGCCGGCATTCCCCCTCTTCATGTAAACCTTGTAAAATAAGAGAGAATAGGCATAAGTATTGTGACATAATGTGTAATAATAGCCCATAATGCAATAAATATCGATATAAAAGCATGATGCAAAATTGACGTATCTGGCCTCACCGTGCCCTAGTTAAAAGATGAGAAGGTTTGATTTATGTCGTCATGCACGCCCTTCATAAATCGAACCATCACCGAGGAAGTTCAATGCTTTCGAGAGGGAAATCACCAAGATTGAAGGGGAATCCAAATTTCCGTCCTAGTTTGTCTTTCAGTTGTTTCCAATGATCAATGTACCGCCTCAAATGAAACGTGTTCAAATTTGACATTTTCCCGAACTCATTTACCATATTTAGGGGATTGTGTGCATTTTCTAGGCATTAATTCTGCACATAATTCAAATTCGAACAATCGGTGCATGAAAAGGTGCACAAGAACGGCCTAGAAAACCATGCTTGTGCTATACAAAAAATGAAACACATTGTTGGAAAACATGACGCCTGGTGTGGTGCCAGGGTATGGCCTCACCATGCCCCTAGGTAAAAATTGGAGAATGTTTTCCGTATGTCGTGATGCACGCCTTTCATAAAATGAACCATCATCCGAGGAAGTTTCATGGTTTCAAGGGGGAAATCACCAAGATTGAAGGGGGATACAAATTTTCTTTGTCCTTTGTCCATGAGTTTTTTCTATGATGAGCATACAACCTGCAAATCAGCGTGTTCAAACTTGGCACTTTTCCGGGTTCATTTGCCATATTTAGGGGATTATGTGCATTTCCTAGGCATTAATGCGCATAATTCAAGTGCAAACAATCGATGCATGAAAGGGTCCACAAGAATGGCCTAGAAAACCATGCTCGTGCCATTTAGTAAATTCTCATGCCTTTTACAAGGAATGGACAGATATTTCGATGAAATGTGTGGCAATAGTCAACCACAAATGTTTGTTTGTTTGGTTTTCAACTATAGAAAAAAATGAAATAAATGCTTAAAAAACATGACGCCTAGCATGGTGCCATGGTATGACCTCACCATGCCCTGGTAAAAATTTGAGAAGGTTTGGCTTATGTCGTCATGCACGCTATTCATAAATCGAACCATCACCAAGGAAGTTCCATGCTTTCGAGAGGGAAAATCCCCAAGATTGAAGGGGAATCCTAATTTCCATCCTAGTTTGTCATTCAGTTTTTTCCAACGATCAACATACCACCTCAAATGCAATGTGTTCAAATTTGACATTTTCCTGGGCTCATTTACAATATTTAGGGGATTATGTGCATTTTCTAGGCATTAATGGACATAATTCAAATTCGGACAATCGATGCATGAAAAGGTGCACAAGAACGGTCTGGAAAATCATGCTCGTGTTATTTAGCACATTCTCATGCCTTTTACAAGGAATGGGCAGATATTTCAAGGAAATGTGTGGCAATAGTCAACCATAAACGCGTCGTTTACTCGGCTAACAACTATACAAAAAATGAAACACATGGTTGGAAACATGATGCGTGGCTTGGTGCCATGGTATGGCCTCTCCATGCCCTGGTAAAAATTGGAGAATGTTTTCCTTATGTCGTGATGCGCGCCTTTCATAAATTGAACGATCACCGAGGAAGTTTCATGGTTTCAAGGGGGAAATCACCAAGATTGAAGGGGGGGTCCAAATTTCCTTTGTCCTTTGTCCATGAGTTTTTTTCTATGATGAACATACAACCTGCAAATCACCGTGTTCAAATTTGGCACTTTTCTGGGTTCATTTGCCATATTTAGGGGATTATGTGCATTTCCTAGGCATTAATGCGCATAATTCAAGTTCAAACAATTGATGCATGCAAGGGCCCACAAGAACGGCCTAGAAAACCATGCTCGTGCCATTTAGTAAATTCTCATGCCTTTTAAAAGGAATGGACAGATATTTCGATGAAATGTGTGGCAATAGTCAACCAAAAATGTCTGTTTGTTGGGTTTTCAACTATAAAAAATGAAATAAATGCTTAAAAACATGACGCCTGGCATGGTGCCATGGTATGACCTCACCATGCCTTGGTAAAAATTTGAGAAGGTTTGGCTTATGTTATCATCCACGCCCTTCATAAATCGAACCATCATCAAGGAAGTTCCATGCTTTTGAAAGGGAAATCCTCAAGATTGAAGGGGAATCCAAATTTTCTTCGTTCTTTGCCCTGGAGTTTTTTTCTACGATGAACATACACCCTGCAAATCACCGTGTTCAAATTTGGCATTTTTCCGGGTTCATTTACCATATTTAGGGGATTATGTGCATTTTCTAGGCATTTAGCACATATAAATCCAATCCAGCTACAGGTGCACGGGTGTGATGTGAGGAACGTGGATTACCGTTCGATCACGGCGCATCCAACGGTGCACACGCGCGATCCGCGTGGCTGGGGTTCCGGCCAATCATAACGCAACACACAATAGGCTCAGCGCACACTGTTTCCGGAAGCGACGGAGATGAACCGTGTGCGATAATGAACGAGCAAAATTGTAAGGGAAGCCAAATTTCTGTTGTCGTTTGTGGTTGAGCTCTTGAATACCACCACACTGTATGGCTGCCCGGCCCCTCCGCCTAGAGCTCTCTCCAGGCGTCGTCCATGGCACCGCGGCGCACAGTAATCGGTAAGGAAGTGATGGCATCCCACTGCGCCGCGTTCCTCGCTGCCCGCGACCGTGCACATGGTAAGGAAGCGATGGCATCTCGCCGCGCCGAGTTCATCGCCGCCGGCGGCCAGATAGTTACATGGGCGGACTTTGAGTCTGCCATGGCCAAATGGGTGGTGGATCTAGAGGCGGCCAAAGCCGCACAGAAGGAGTGGAAAAGGCAGAAAGCAGTCAAGGAAAGAGAGTCCCGTCGCCGCAAGAAAAAAGAGGCCACACGCCGTGGTGAGGAGAGCTTGGTGGAGATCGAAGCATGGTGGGCTGCTGCCTACAAGGCCGGGAAGGAGAATGCCGACGTCTGGCCAGCATGCCTTGATGGCAGCATGTGAGAAGTACTTTATGTTTGTAGTATTAGAGCAAATTACCAGTAATACTTTAAGTTTGTAGTATTAACGTACAATGTCAGTAAGAGCATCCTTTGAGGGCTTTGAGCATTGATTAGCATGTGTGCCCGTGTGCGTTTTTTTGCGTTAGTCATTAGAAGATCACAAAACACACGGTTTCTATGCCGTACCCGTCTGTGTTTTTTGCGTTAATGACCCATAAGTCAGTTACCTGTGCGATATTTCCTAATAAATTAGGCGAACCATTGACCGAACAAAAATCAAGTACACGTGTACATTTTTTTTGGAGACGGGACCTGCCAACTTTCTTTTTTCTCGCACATGAGTATTTTACGCGCTTCGTCTCTGTTGTGTGTTTCCCCCGCCCAAATTTCAAATTTCGCACCGAAATTTTCATTAGGCACGTGATTTCAGAATTTATTCCTCCAACCACATCCCCTTCCCCTCGGTATCCCCCCTCCCTCGCACCTCCCCCTACCGGCATCTCAAACCGTCGCCGCCGCAACCAAAGCTTCAACCACATCTACGTTCTGCTCGGATCCAGTTAGGTAACCCACCGATCTCTATCACGTCCCCGGCCTGATTGCTTAAATGGCGCCTGCAAAACATCCTCATCCCTCCAAATCCCCCCGCCAGGAGCTGATGGTGGTCCATGGCGCGATGGCCGCTGTGCGTGTTGACCCGGAGGAACACCTCGCCTCCGCCGCCGCCGCCGACATGGTGCAGGCTCTGGCCCAGATGAAGTCCCCCAGTGACTACCCCCCAGGACTAAACAGGTAAGATCTGACCAGCTAAATCTTACCAATACCACTTGCAACAACTATGATTTGTACGGTTGATGTATTAAGCATGTTCATGCCTTGTTTATTTCAGTACTACACACCGTGTGATGTTCAAATATTACCGTGTACAGCTCAATTTCACCAATACCAGCAACAAACTTACAATACATGACTCAGGATATCACTAGAGATGCTGCCCATTTGCTATTTTAGTGGATGCTAACCCTGTTGTACTTAACATGCCTGCCCATGTACTTACGCAGGGTCATTACGGCCGATGCTTTTGTTTGCTGTCGAGGTGAGCTACATCCCATGTCTTACAGTATTTCACATAATTTGTGCAATTTCCATTTAACTTCTACCCATTTACTGGTTTCCTATAGGTACACATGTCAGTGGCACAGATCCACGCTTTGACCCAGGGGAACAGCTCGCCTCTGCCGTCGCTGACTTTGGGCGAGCTCTAGCCAAGATGAAGTGCCCCAGCAACTACCTCTCAGGACTTACCAAGTATGTACTCACCAGTTCAATCTTACCAATACCAGTTGCAATTAATGGCTATGTTCTGTATGGTCGATGTATTAAGCATGTTCTAGTAAACATGCCTAACACATTTTTGCTACTATCCCTACCTTTTTATAGACATCTGGGCCATTCTCTGCTCTGGCAGCACCTGCCTTGTGATGTTTAACTATGCCAATTGCATTTTCATCAGTACCGGTTTCAATGTCTATTAAGCCTGTTGCAATTAATAGTTGAATCCATTTTTAAACAGTTGCATTTCAATGGAAAACTTACAAAACATGACTTAGGATGTTGTTAAGCCTGTTGCAATTAACAGTTGTATCCATTTTTAATCTGTCCATTTGCTACCATGCCACTCTCCGTATACTAGAGATGCTGCCCCATTTGCTATTTTTGGTGGATGCTAACCCTGTTGTACTTAACATGCTTGTCCATGTACTTACGCAGGGTCATAACAGCCGATGCTGTTGTTTGCCGTCAAGGTTAGCTGCATCCCATGTCTTACAGTATTTCACATCATTTGTGCAATTGCAGTTTAACTTCTACCATTTACTGGTTGCCTATAGGTACACATGTCAGTGGCACTGATCCATGCTTCGACCTGGAGGAATAGCTCACCTCCATTGCCGCTGACTTTGGGCGGGCTCTGGCCAAGATGAAGTGCCGCAGCAACTACCTCTCAGGACTTACCAAGTATGTACCCACCAATTCAATCTTACCAATACCAGTTGCAATTAATGGCTATGTTTTGTACTGTCGATGTATTAAGCATGTTGTAGTAAACATGCCTAACATGTTTGAGCTATTTTCCCTACCTTTTTATAGACAACTGGGCCATTATCTGCTATGGCAGCACCTGCCCTGTGATGTTTAACTCTGCCAATTGCATTTTTATCAGTACCAGTTTCAATGGCCATTAAGCCTGTTGCAATTAATAGTTGTATCCATTTTTAAAGAGTTGTATTTCAATGGCTACAAACTTACAAAACATGAATTAGGATGTTGTTAAGAATGTTGCAATTAAAAGTTGTATCCATTTTTTAATCCGTCCCTTTGCTACCGTGCTACTCTTTCGAAATGAAGATATCACTACAGATGCTACCGTTTTATTACCATTTGCTATTTTTGGTGGATGTTAACCCTGTTTAGTTAACATTGGCTTTCCATGTACTTACACAGGGCTACAATGGGTGATGCTGTCATTTTCCGTCGAGGTTAGCTACATCCCATGTATTATACACCATCTATTCCTAAATATAAGTATTTTTAGAGATTCCAATATAGACTATATAAGGAGCAAAATGAGTGAATCTAGATTCTAATCTAAACTATATCTATAATTCTATATACATCTATATGTAGTTCATATTGAAATCTCAAAAAAAAACTTGTACTTAGGAACATAGGTAGTTGTATTTTACATCATTTGTGCAATCTTAGTTTAGCTTCTAACATTTACTGGTTGCTTGTAGGTACATATATGAGGGGTACTAATCCACGCTTCGATCCCTGTTGCGTATGGGGCAATGAGATATTCATGAACAAGCGTCAAGTGAGGAAACTAAGAAAGATTGTTAGGCAAAAGAAACGGGTGATTGGAATTAATCTCTTTATTTACACTTTTTCGAAGACAACAGTGAACTTTAGGATGGTAAGTAATGTGTTGCCTTTTCCCCCTGCCCACAACAAGTTACTCTATTAGACCTCAGTATTTGATATTTTTCTCTTTTCAGTGGTTTCCGATGCTATTTACTGATGATTACCTTGCAAACTACATGGCCGGAGTGGAGGCAACTAAGGTTAAAGTATATAATTCATGCTACCATGATAATGCTCTAGAAGTCTTCCCGAAGGCGGTGAAGGATGGGCGGGCGATCGTCACAAGGGGTTGGACAAAAGTGATTTGTGCCTATGGCATGCAGGAAGGCACATTATGGGCATTCCGCTTCTTCAACACCGCCGGCAGTCAAAATGATTTACACATGTCTCTTCACCTTTACCGCCTTTAAATACTGCGGTTCATCATAGTTAATTGCTGCCTAATCCTGTAATTACTGAACATATTGTACTGGCAATTTTATTTATGGATTCGTTGTTGAACCATTATGCTGAGAATTTGAATTGCATGTTTCGCATTTCAAAATTTCCAATTATAATAATAAATTACATGCAAAAATAAAAATAGAATAGACGGTCATGGACCTTTGCAAACGGTTCTAGCAGTAAAAGTGCTTGCGATGGATAGCCCAGTGCCACACAGTTTTCTACATCAAATCATCTATGATGTAGTTAATGAAAGCAAAGAGTTAACCAAGGCAGAGCGTGTGTGATAGTTACACCTTTCACACACGAGCGTATACATAAAACCGTGTGGGATGTACATCCGAACGGAAACGTTTTCCCTATATTGACTGTGTGGGATGTACATAAGAACGGAAACATATTCCTTGGATTCACCGTGTGTGATATACATACGAACGGAAATGTTTTTCTGGGATTCACCGTGTGGGATGTACATACCTACGAAAATGATTTCTGGGATTCACCGTGTGGGATGTACATACCTACAAAAATGATTTCTGGGATTCACCGTGTGGGATGTACATACCTACGGAAATGAATGGGTTTCTATGCCTCCCCGATCGCACACGGCCCTAGCCTGGGTCCCAGGAGGGCCTATCCCTGACGATTTCTGGGTTGTGTGGGAAGGACACCCTATCGCACACACTCACTTGGCGACGGTTCCAAATTCCGTCGCAGAAAGGGGTTTTAAACCGTTTGTTTAGGACTGACACAAACCAGTGTAACACGCCAAGCCCTGCCATGTCATTCTTCATCCATCCAGTTAACAAAGGCACAAGCCTCATATCCCTGCTAATGTTAAATAGTATTCTGGATGAGCGGTGGCATTAACTGAAGTAAAATGATGAACTTAATTAGCACTAACCTCTAAGGGACAACTGAGAAACCGCCTGCCAATGTCGAATCCCTCCGTGCATACACGTTGAGCGGGAGTGTGCCCGTGCACACAACTCAGCTTTTGGTACTTCGCAGTGGTGTAAAACTCGGAGTCGAACTCATGTTGCAGGAGTCTAGAGTCAAGCTTCGGATCCGGCGGCATATCGCTTTCCTGGGGGGGGGGGTCATTCAGGACGGATTCAGCAAGGAGCTATAATTTGGACATGCTAAAAAAGATTGGGATAGATTGGAACCTGACAGGACGATTCAGATCCGTAGTACACCTGCCTTCTGATGACCTTAGGCAAGTGCTCGGTGGCGACCGCCGTCGTGGCGGTGATACGAGCAGGAGCAGCCGCACCGAAACCATCAGCACCACTCGTCTGCATTCCCCCAATGTCAGCGGCACGCGAGGGAATTTGGAGGCTATGTAGGGATTTGGGGGAAATGGGGAAACTGTGAAGATAAGCTAACAGTCGGGAACTACTAATGGCACTATATATATGTTGTATACGACATACTGTTTGTACATGTTGTTTGTGTTAGGTATTACAACGTCACACACGTTTTCCACACCAAACTGTGTGAGAAGACAACGTAGGTTAGACACGGTTGCCGTTACATAATCGTATGTGATATACTACCCTGTCCATATAATTGAGTTACGGTGAGATGCCGTGTAAACAGCTGCTCTGCAGATATCCGTAAAAAAACAGCCTCTCTACATATAGAGATGGCGGCGGCGGCCTAGGCAGCGACTACAGGAGAAGAGGTCAATCCTCGGTCGATGGGCGGTGGCAGCGTCATAGGAGGTCAATCCTCGGTCTGCGGCGGGAGATAGGAGGAGCTCAACCATCAAGGTTGGCGGCGGCGTGATTCGAGCACATCCATCGCGGTCGATGGCGGGATAGTGGGGGTCGAACTTCAGGCGGCAGCCGCACTAAGCTTTGCTCCTCGACCCTACTGTCTCGGTGTGCCGCCGCATCGCGCTTGTCTGTCTCCTGGGTGGAGGTCGCCGCGCGGCTAACTAATTAAGGTATTCCTTTTGTGAGTGGCTAAATTAAGGTATTCAATTCCTAAGTGTGGTGTTGTAACTAGTACTCTGCGTGTAAATTGACTGGCCATTAATTTTTGTCATTGCACGTCTGGATAACAACATGAAGCGCCCTCAGTAATTATTAAAATAAAACCTTGTAATTTATGCATGCATCTTTGGGAAGCAGTTAATCCTTGTATTAATGTTGTTATTTTGTTTTAATTACAATTCATGTGCTGCAGATGGAACGATCTCGATGGATGAAGAATCAGAAAATCGTAGATTTTATCAGTGGTGTGACAGAGTTCATGAATTTGGCTGAAAGTACAAAGAGGAGAATTGGTGATGCGGATTACATCTTGTGCCGATGTACTGATTGTGCCAATACAGAGTCACATGAAGTTGCAGATGTCCAGATGCACTTAGTCTCTAGGGGATTCATGGATGGATATACACATTGGACCAGACACGGTGAAGAGGAGGTCATGAATGAAGATACCCAGGGCAGCGAGATGCCAAACCCCGATCAGTGTCACATGGATGTTGAATCTAACATCAGGGCAGAGGCGTCAAGCTACCAATGGAACACTGGAAAGCCAAAACACCCACTGGAAAACCAAGACATCGACGCAGATGACGACGATCTTGATATGCCAGATTTTGCTGCTATGATTGCAGATTTCGAGGTCCCAGAAAAGGATATGATTGGGTACAAGGATCTGCCAACCATTAATGCGGACTCCAAGAAAGAATTGTATCCAGGTTGCAAAAAGAAATATTCTAGGTTGAGTGCTACCCTGGCGCTTCTCAGATTCAAAGCAGCAAACGGTCTATCAAACAACAGCTTCACAGAGATGTTAGGTCTTTTGAAAGAAATTCTTCCGTAAGATAATGTGCTCCCCAGAAGCACGAATAAAGCAAAGAAAATTGTTTGTCCATTGGAACTTGAAGTACAGAAGATACACGCTTGTGTGAATGATTGTATATTGTACCGTGGTGAGTACAAATATTTTCGTGCATGTCCCACATGCAAGCATGCACGATACAAGCGCAGGAGAGCAAAGGACAAGTACAAATTGGACGACGAGATCAAGACAGGAATCCCGTTCAAGGTTGTTTGGTACTTGCATTTAATTCCAAGGTTGAGGCGTTTGTTTGCAAATCTTAGAGAGGCAAAGAGGTTGCGGTGGCATCATGATGAGCAAATTGCGGACAGGTTTATGAGACACCCGATGGGGCTCAGTGGGAATTAATCGACAAAAAGTTTGAAAAATTTGCCAATGATCCTAGAAGTATAAGGCTCGGGGAGTGTACTGACGGGATGAATCATTTTGGCGATATGAGCACCAATCATAGCACATGGTCGGTGCTTCTATGCATATATAACCTAGCTCCTTGGTTGTGTATGAAGAAAAATACATTATGATGTCAATGATTATCCAAGGCCCAAAGCAACCTGGAAATGACATCGACATTTACTTTCAGCTACTGGTAGAAGAACTGCTGACAGTGTGGATAGATGTGCCTGCTTTAAAATGTTATGATGCTTACAGAAAGGAGATTTTCGATCTACATGCGATGCTGGTGCACACCATTCAAGATATGCCAACATTAGGCAACACATCGGGGCAGAAAACAAGGGGAGATGTAGGGTGTGTCACATGCATGGATAGGAAAGCTAGAAATGATTACCTTACTGGGAGATTCTACATGTACATCACTGCATCGATGTCATGCACGTAGAGAAGAACATATGTGAAAGCATCCTTGGTACTCTACTCAAGATTAAAGGTAAAAGAAAGGATGGTGACGGTTCACAACTCGATATGCTTGCTGATCAATCACAACGCATGAGTGAAGCAGAAGATGATGACAAATTCATCAAAGCTCGCCAGAGTTACAATTTCAGTACAAAAGAAGCAACACAGTTCTTCACCTATTTGTTGTTAGTTAATACACCCTCTTCCTACTGCGCAAACATCAGAAGTCTCGTGGATGTGAGCTCAGGTAAAATGAAGTTGGGACACATGAAGTCACATGATTGCCATGTAATGTTGACACAAATCCTCCCGGTGGCCATCAGGAATCTAATGGACAAAGATATAAGAAACACACTCATTGACCTCTATGATTTCTTCAACCAACTATGGCAGAAAGTTGTAAATTCTGAAGAGTTGGATCATATGCAAGATGATATTGTAAGAATATTGTCCAACCTAGAGATGTTTTTCCCACCGTCATTCTTTGATGTCATGGTCCATCTCACTGTTCACCTTGTCGACGAGATAAAGTATTGTGGTCCTATGTTTCTTCGCAACATGTATCCCTTCGAGCGGTTCATGGGAATACTGAAGCACTTTTGTCGGAACCGAAACCATCTAGAGGCAAGCATCCTACAAGGTTATACCGCGATGGAGGTGGTTGAGTTTTGCACTGAATACATGAAACAATGACCTATAGGTTTGCCCCTCTCTCGCCACGAGGGAAGGCTGAAAGGTAAGCGGTCCTTGCGGGCATGCAAATGGCTGCACCCGGAGAATTGGCAGAGAATGCCCATTTGACGGTACTGCTTAATAGCCTAGTTCTCATTGCTTATGCCGAAGAACACTTGGCGGAGATATGCCAAAGCTTCTTACAAATGGTGCCTCATCAGATGTGGAGATGAAGGAGCACACTAAGAACTACGCCGAATGGCTGAAGCGTTTGGCACAAGGATACATCGACGACATTGCTACGTGGTTGGCACAAAAGCCATCACCTACGGTGTTGACGTACCAAGCATATGACATAAATGGATACATGTTCTACACTGAGGAACGTGATCAGAAGACCTCGTATCAGAACATCTCCGTTCGAATAGAATGCACGACTGTAAATGAAGCTGATAAAAGGGTATACTATGGAACCATCAAAGAGATTTGGGAGCTTGACTATGTGAAAGTTAAGGTGGCATTATTCAGGTGCGCATGGATCCCTCTTGGTCAGGTAAGGATTGATGAGTATAGGAAGACCTGTGTTAATGATACGTCTCCAACGTATCTATAATTTTTGATTGTTCCATGCTATTATAAATTTTGTTTTGGATGTTTAATGGGATTTATTATACACTTTTATATTATTTTTGAGACTAACCTATTAACCCAAGGCCCAGTGCAAATTGCTATTTTTTTGCCTATTTCAGTGTTTCGCACAAAAGGAATATCAAACGGAGTCCAAACGGAATGAAACCTTCGGGAGCGTGATTTTTGGAACAAACGTGATCCAGAGGACTTGGAGTGGACATCAAGAAACAACCGAGGAGGCCACGAGGTAGGGGTCGTGCCCTCCCCCCTCGTGGCTCAACCGACCTACTTCTTCCTCCTATATATACTCATATAACCTGAAAACATCCAGGAGCACCACGAAACCCTATTTCCACCACTGCAACCTTATGTACCCAAGAGATCCCATCTTGGGGCCTTTTCCGGAGCTCTGCCAGAGGGGGCATCGATCACGGAGGGCCTCTACATCAAATCCATGCCCCCTCCGATGATGTGTGAGTAGTTTACTTCAGACCTTCGGCTCCATAGCTATTAGCTAGATGGCTTCTTCTCTCTCTTTGGATCTCAATACAAAGTTCTCCGATCTTCTTGGAGATCTATTCGATGTAACTCTTTTTGCGGTGTGTTTGTCGAGATCCGATGAATTGTGGGTTTATGATCAAGTCTATCTATGAACAATATTTGATTCTTCTCTGACATCTTTTATGTATGATTGGTTATCTTTGCAAGTTATTTGAATTATCAGTTTGGTTTGGCCTACTAGATTGATCTTTCTTGCATTGGGAGAAGTGCTTAGCTTTGGGTTCAATCTTGCGGTGCTCGATCCTAGTGACAGAAAGGGAAACAACATATATTGTATTGTTGCCATCGAGGATAAAAAGATGGGGTTTATATCATATTGCTTGAGTTTATCCCTCTACATCATGTCATCTTACCTAATGCATTACTCTGTTCTTATAAACTTAATACTCTAGATGCATGCTGGATAGCGGTCGATGTGTGGAGTAATAGTAGTAGATGCAGGCAGGAGTTGGTTTACTTGTCACGGACGTGATGCCTATATACATGATCATGTCTATATATTCTCATAATTATTCGCTTTTCTATCAATTGCTCGACAGTAATTTGTTCACCCATCGTAATACTTATGCTATCTTGAGAGAAGCCACTAGTGAAACCTATGGCCCTCGGGTCTATTCTGCATTATATTAATCTTTCATCAACAAGCTATTTCTATTACCTTTTATTTTGCAATCTTTACTTTTAATCTTTATCATAAAAATACTAAAAATATTATCTTATCATCTCTATCAGATCTCACTCTCGTAAGTGACCGTGAAGGGATTGACAACCCCTTTATCGCGTTGCTTGTGAGGTTCTTATTTGTTTGTGTAGGTACGAGGGACTTGCGTGTGGCCTCCAACTAGATTGATACCTTGGTTCTCAAAAACCGAGGGAAACACTACTTTGCTGCATCACCCTTTCCTCTTCAAGGTAAAACCAACGCAATGCTCAAGAGGTAGCAAGAAGGATTTCTGGCGCCGTTGCCGGGGAGTCTACACACAAGTCAAGACATACCAAGTACCCATCACAAACTCTTATCCCTCGCGTTACATTATTTGCCATTTGCCTCTCGTTTTCCTCTCCCCCACTTCACCCTTGCCATTTTATTCGCCCTCTTTTTCCATTCCCCTTCTCTTTTCCAGTTTGTCTCTTTTTGTTTGCTTCTTGTTTGCTTGTGTGTTGGATTGCTTTTTTGTCACGATGGCTCAAGACAATACTAAATTGTGTGATTTTTCCAATACCAACAATAATGATTTTATTAGCACTCCGATTACTCCTCTTACCGATGCTGAATCTTGTGAAATTAATGCTGCTTTGCTGAATCTTGTCATGAAAGATCCGTTTTCCGGCCTTCCTAGTGAAGATGCCGCTACCCATCTAAACAACTTTATTGATTTGTGCGATATGCAAAAGAAGAAAGATGTGGATAATAACATTGTTAAACTGAAGCTATTCCCGTTTTCACTTAGAGATCGTGCTAAAACTTGGTTTTCGTCTTTGCCTAAAAATAGCATCGATTCATGGAATAAGTGCAAAGATGCTTTTATCCCTGAGTATTTTCCTCCCGCTAAGATGATCTCTCTTAGAAACGATATTATGAATTTTAAGCAACTTGATCATGAACATGTTGCACAAGCTTGGGAGAGGATGAAATTATTGATATGTAATTGCCCTACACATGGTTTGAATTTATGGATGATTGTACAAAAAATTTATGCCGGATTGAATTTTTCTTCTATAAATCTCTTAGATTCGGCCATGGGAGGCACTTTTATGGAAATCACTTTAGGAGAAGCTACTAAACTCCTAGATAATATTATGGTTAATTATTCTCAATGCCACACGGAAAGATCTACTAGTAAAAAGGTGCATGCAATTGAAGAAATTAATGTTTTGATTGGAAAGATGGATGAACTTATGATTTTTTTTGGTAATAAGAGTATTTCTTCTGATCCTAATAATATGCCTTTGTCTACTTTGATTGAGAATAATAATGAATCTATGGATGTGAATTTTGTTGGAAGGAACAATTTTGGTAATAACGCTTATATAGGTAATTTTCCTAGGCTGTTTCCTAGTAATCCCTCTAGTAATTATGGTAATTCCTACAACAATTCTTATGCAAATTATAATAAGATGCCTTCTGATTTTGAATCTAATATTAAAGAATTTATTAGGTCGCAAAAGAGTTTCAATGCTTTGATTGAAGAAAAATTGTCTAAGATTGATGAGTTGGCTAGGAACGTGGATAGAATTTCTCTTTATGTTGATTCTTTAAAACTTAGATCTATTCTACCTAAGCATGATATCAATGAGTCTCTCAAAGCTATGAGAATTTCCATTGATGAGTGCAAAGAAATAACTGCTAGGATGCATGCTAAAAAAGATTGCTTTGTGACAACGTGTTCTTCTAGTTTTGATGATAATAAGGATGAAATCTAAAAGTGATTGATGTGTCTCCTATTAAATCTTTGTTTTGCAATATGAATCTTGATAATTATGGGACTGGAGATGAGTCAACTTTAATTAAAAGGCGTCCCAATGATTCGGAGTTTTTAAATCTTGATGCAAAAATTGATAAAAGTGGGATTGGAGAGGTCAAAACTTTAAATAGCAATGAACCCACTATCTTGGATTTCAAGGAATTTAATTATGATAATTTCTCTTTGATATATTGTATTTCCTTGTTGCAATCCGTGCTAAATTCTCCGCATGGTTATAGTCAAAATAAAGCTTTTACTAAACATATCGTTGATGCTTTAATGCAATCTTATGAAGAAAAGCTTGAATTGGAAGTTTCTATCCCTAGAAAACT
Source organism: Triticum aestivum (assembly GCF_018294505.1). Lineage (NCBI taxonomy): Eukaryota > Viridiplantae > Streptophyta > Magnoliopsida > Poales > Poaceae > Triticum > Triticum aestivum. The sequence continues at coordinate 277,904,450 of NC_057812.1, read as the reverse complement.
TTATGATGAGTGGGAACCTACTATTAAAATTTAAACTTAAATTAAAGATCATGAATGCTATGCTTTGTGTGATTTGGGTGCTAGTGTTTCCACGATTCCTAAAACCTTGTGTGATTTGCTAGGTTTCGTGAATTTGATGTTTGTTCTTTAAACTTGCATCTTGCAGATTCCACCATTAAGAAACCTATGGGAAGAATTAATGATGTTCTTATTGTTGCAAATAGGAATTATGTGCCTTTAGATTTCATTGTCCTTGATATAGATTGCAATCCTACATGTCCTATTATTCTTGGTAGACCTTTCCTTAGAACGATTGGTGCAATTATTGATATGAAGGAAGGGAATATTAGATTCCAATTTCCATTAAGGAAGGGCATGGAACACTTTCCTAGAAAGAAAATTAAATTACCTTATTAATCTATTATGAGAGCCACTTATGGATTGCATACCAAAGATGATAATACCTAGATCTATCCTTGCTTTTATGCCTAGCTTGGGGCGTTAAACGATAGCGCTTGTTGGGAGGCAACCCAACTTTATTTTTGTTTCTTGATTTTTGATTCTATTTAGTAATAAATAATTCATCTAGCCTCTGTTTATATGTGGTTTTATGCTTTTAATTAGTGTTTGTGCCAAGTAGAACCTTTGGGAAGACTTGGGGAAAGTCTTTGCGATCTTGCTGTAAAAAAAAGAAACTTTAGCGCTCACGAGATTTGCTGCCAGTTTTTACTGGAGCGTTCTATTTAGTTAATTATTTTTGCAGATGATTAATAGATAAATTCCTCACGTCCAGCAATTTAGTTTAGAATTTTTGGGGTTCCATAAGTATTCTAAACCTACAGATTACTACAGACTGTTCTGTTTTTGACAGATTCTGTTTTTCGTGTGTTGTTTGCTTATTTTGATGAATCTATGGCTAGTAATAGAGTTTATGAACCGTATAAAAGTTGGAATACAGTAGGTTTAACACCAATATAAATAAAGAATGATTTCATTATAGTATCTTACGTGGTGGTTTGTTTTCTTTTACTAACGGAGCTCATGAGATTTTCTGTTTAAGTTTTGTGTTGTGAAGTTTTCAAGTTTTGGGTAAAAGATTTGATGGATTATGGAACAAGGAGTGGAAAGAGCCTAAGATTGGGGATGCCCAAGGCACACCAAGGTAAAATCCAAGGACAACCAAAAGCCTAAGCTTGGGGATTCCCCGGAAGGCATCTCCTCTTTCGTCTTCGTCCATCGGTAACTTTACTTGGAGCTATACTTTTATTCACCAAATGTTATGTGTTTTGCTTGGAGCGTCTTGTATGATTTGAGTCTTAATTTTTTTATTTTACCACAATCATCCTTGATCTACACACCTTTTGAGAGAGACACACATGAATCGGAATTCATTAGAATACTCTATGTGCTTCACTTATATCTTTTGAGTTGGATAATTTTGCTCTAGTGCTTCGGTTATATCTTTTAGAGCACGGCGGTGGTTCTATTTTATAGAAATAATTGATATCTCATGCTTCACTTATATTATTTTGAGAGTCATTTAGAACATCATGGTAATTTGCTTTGGTTATAAAATTAGTCCTAATATGATAGGCATCCAAGATAAAAACTTGAAAGTGCATTAAAAACTAAGAGAAGTTTGATACTTGATAGTTGTTTTGAGATATAAAGGTGGTAATATTAGAGGTGTGATAGTTGAGTAATTCTGAAATTGAGAAATACTTGTTTTGAAGTTTGCAAGTCCCGTAGCATGCACGTGTGGTAAACGTTGTGTGACAAATTTGAAGCATGAGGTGTTCTTTGATTGCTTTCCTTATGAGTGGCGGTCGGGGACGGGCGATGGTCTTTTCGTACCAATCTATCCCCCTAGGAGCATGCGCGTAGTGCTTGGTTTTGATGACTTGTAGATTTTTGCAATAAGTATGTGAGTTCTTTATGACTAATGTTGAGTCCATGGATTATACGCACCCTCACCCTTCCATCATTGCTAGCCTCTTCGGTACCGTGCATTGCCCTTTCTCACCTTGAGAGTTGGTGCAAACTTCGCCAGTCCATCCAAACCCCGTGATATGATACACTCTATCACACATAAGCCTCCTTATATCTTCCTCAAAACAGCCACCATACCTACCTATTATGGCATTTCCATAGCCATTCCGAGATATATTGCCATGCAACTTTCCATCGTTCCGTTTATTATGACACGCATCATCATTGTCATATTGCCTTGCATGATCATGTAGTTGACATCGTATTTTTGGCAAAGACACCATGCTTAATTTTCCATACATGTCACTCTTGATTCATCGCATATCCCGGCACACCGCCGGAGGCATTCACACAGAGTCATATTTTGTTCTAAGTATCGAGTTGTAATTCTTGAGTTGTAAGTAAATAAAAGTGTGATGATCATCATTAGAGAATTTTCCCAAGTGAGGAAAGGATGATGGAGACTATGATTCCCCCACAAGTCGGGATGAGACTCCGGACGAACAATTAAAAAAAGAGAAAAAAGAGGCCATAAAAGAAAAAAGAGAAGAATGCCCAAATAAAAAAATGAGAGAAAAAGAGAGAAGGGACAATGTTACTATCCTTTTTCCACACTTGTGCTTCAAAGTAGCACCATGATCTTGATGATAGAGAGTCTCTTATTTTGTCACTGTCATATACTAGTGGGAATTTTTCATTATAGAACTTGGCTTGTATATTCCAATGATGGGCTTCCTCAAATGCCCTAGGTCTTCGTGAGCAAGCAAGTTGGATGCACACCCACTTAGTTTCTTTGACGAGCTTTCATATATTTATAGCTCTAGTGCATCCGTTGCATGGCAATCCCTACTCCTTGCATTGACATCAATCGGTGGACATCTCCATAGCCCATTGATTAGCCGCGTCAATGTGAGACTTTCTCCTTTTTTGTCTTCTCACACAACCTCAATCATTATATTCTATTCCACCCATAGTGCTATGTCCATGGCTCGCGCTCATATATTGCATAAAGTTGAAAGAGTTTGAAAAGGCTAAGTATGAAACAATTGCTTGGCTTGTCATCAGGGTTGTGCATGATGAGAGCATTTTGTGCGACGAAAATGAAGCATGGCCAAACTAAATGATTTTGTAGGGATAAGCTTTCTTTGGCTATGTTATTTTGATAAGACATAATTGCTTGGTTAGCATGCTTGAAGTATTATTATTTTTATGTCAACATTGAACTTTTATCTTGAATCTTTCGGATCTGAACATTCATGCCACAATAAAGAAAATTACATTGAAGAATATGCTAGAAAGCATTCCGCATCAAAAATTCTGTTTTTATCATTTGCCTACTCGAGGACGAGCAGGAATTAAGCTTGGGGATGCTTGACACGTCTCCAATGTATCTATAATTTTTGATTGTTCCATGCTATTATATATTCTGTTTTGGATGTTTGATGGGCTTTATTATACACTTTCATATTATTTTTGGGACTAACCTATTAAGCCAAGGCCCAGTGCAAATTGCTGTTTTTTTTGCCTATTTCAGTGTTTCGCAGAAAAGGAATATCAAACGGAGTCCAAACGAAATGAAACCTTCGGGAGCGTGATTTTTGGAATAAACAAGATCCAGAGGACTTGGAGTGGACGTCAAGAAACAACCAAGGAGGCCAAGACGCAGGGGACGCGCCTACCCCCCTGGGCGCGCCCTCCCTCCTCGTGGGCCCCTCGTGGCTCAACCGACCTACTTCTTCCTCCTATATATACTCATATACCCTGAAAACATCCAAGTGCACCACGAAACCCTATTTCCATTGCCGCAACCTTCTGTACCCAAGAGATCCCATCTTGGGGCCTTTTCCGGAGCTCCGCCGGAGGGGGCATCCATCACGGAGGGCCTCTACATCAACTCCATGGCCCCTCCGATGATGTGTGAGTAGTTTACTTCAAACCTTCGGGTCCATAGCTATTAGCTAGATGTCTTCTTCTCTCTCTTTGCATCTCAATACAAAGTTCCCCCCGATCTTCTTGGAGATCTATTCGATGTAACTATTTTTTCGGTGTGTTTGTCGAGATCCGATGAATTGTGGGTTTATGATCAAGTCTATCTATGAACAATATTTGATTCTTCTCTGAAATCTTTTATGTATGATTGGTTATCTTTGCAAGTCTCTTCAATTTAGGTTTGGCCTACTAGATTGATCTTTCTTGCATTGGGAGAAGTGCTTAGCTTTGGGTTCAATCTTGCGGTGCTCGATCCTAGTGACAGAAAGGGAAACAACATATATTGTATTGTTGCCATCGAGGATAAAAAGATGGGGTTTATATCATATTGCTTGAGTTTATCCCTCTACATCATGTCATCTTACCTAATGCATTACTCTGTTCTTATAAACTTAATACTCTAGATGCATGCTGGATAGCGGTCGATGTGTGGAGTAATAGTAGTAGATGCAGGCAGGAGTCGGTTTACTTGTCACGGACGTGATGCCTATATACATGATCATGTCTATATATTCTCATAATTATTCGCTTTTCTATCAATTGCTCGATAGTAATTTGTTCACCCATCGTAATACTTATGCTATCTTGAGAGAAGCCACTAGTGAAACCTATGGCCCTCGGGTCTATTCTCCATTATATTAATCTTTCATCAACAAGCTATTTCTATTACCTTTTATTTTGCAATCTTTACTTTTAATCTTTATCATAAAAATACTAAAAATATTATCTTATCATCTCTATCAGATCTCACTCTCGTAAGTGACCGTGAAGGGATTGAAACCCCTTTATTGCGTTGGTTGCGAGGTTCTTATTTGTTTGTGTAGGTACAAGGGACTTGCGTGTGGCCTCCTACTAGATTGATACCTTGGTTCTCGAAAACTAAGGGAAATACTTACGCCACTTTGCTGCATCACCCTTTCCTCTTCAAGGGAAAACCAACACAGTGCTCAAGAGGTAGTAGTTAACAGGACAACAATGGCATATCACGTGGACCCATTCATTCTTGCTAGCGATGCTACCCAGATTTTCTTTGTGGAAGACCACTTGCATAAGAACTGCCATTTAGCGATGCATGGGAAGAGAAGGGTACTGGGTGTCGACGATGTTGCCGATGAGGACGAGTACGATGAATCTGATGAGTTGCCAGCCAAGGGATCACACACTCGTGTAACAGAACAACGTAAAATCATCAAAAAACCCAAGTTCATTCAGGGTCAACTTAATGATCCCATTTCCCCCATGTACATGGGAATTAAGCTGTAAGACTAGTCTTTATGCCTACCCTGCAACTTAATTTGTTTAATTTAGAACTGTCGCGTGTACTGAATTTGTGAGTTATGCCCGGTTTTCTGTTGATGTAAGAACCGTTAATATGTTGACCTTGATAAGCTGTTAGCTCAGGCAATGAATATGAACTATATTTTGTTATTATTATTATTATTATTATTATTATTATTATTATATCATAGAGGTAGCACACTCAATTGATCTCACTACAGTATGTGTGCACAAATATATGCAATCTGGTTTGCGAATATCACACGGTTCATTGATGAAAGCTGTGTGCCGACCAAACCCCACCACCCCGCCCACGATCTGAGTCGTGCTTTCTGATTGGCCAGAACCCAAACCCCATGGATCATACGTCTGCACCGTTGGATGCTCGCAGATCGAACGGCGATCCTCATCCCTTTCGACAGCACATGCAGTTCCGGTTGTAATTTTATTTTTATGCACAAAATGCACATTAATGTAACATCCCAAATTTTCAATTTGGAATGTTATACACTAGATCATCATTGCATATCATATTTATTGCATTTTGGTTGATCCTAGAAATTTTATGCAACTCAAGGACCCCTGGAGAGAGTTGGGGATTTCGTTATTTTCATATTTGAGTTGTCTCAAATTTTGAAAATACGATCATTTGATTTTATTTATTTTTCAATTATTTCTATTACAAAAATGTGAGAGAGGGAATAAAATGACTCTCCCAAAATAAAGAAATATTGAGGATTTAATAAAAATCAATTAAGATTTTATTTTGATTTTATTTGCTATTTTATTTGAATTTAGGAAAAACACGCGTTTTTCAAAATTGCATTTAGGCCCCAAATAAATGTTCATCCTGTGCGGCTTGATTTTAGAAGCCGGGGAAAATTTATTTCGGGATTTTTGGAGTCTGTTTAGTATTCCTTTTGTTTTTTTCTGATGATAACTATTTTAAAAAAACGCAACCGACCTAACGGGCCGTGTCCGACCCGGACACTAGGCCCGTCC